>NC_060899.1:6988789-7288789 GCF_014805685.1 Silurus meridionalis
TACAGCCAAAGCCCCAACAGAAAAGTTATAAGCAAACATTAAATAAGCATGAATTCTGGCTCCTAGAGGCGATTGGAGCCAAACAGCTATTGTTTGAAAGTTCGTAGTATGTGCATGTGTTTGTGTGTGTGAGTGTGTGTGTGTGTGTGTGTGTGTGTGTGTGTGTGTGTGTGTGTGTGTGTGTGTGTGTGTTTGTGTGTGTGTGTGTGATTTCCCAAACTTTGTTGCTGGGAGCATCCTGTCAATAATACCTTCCCAACTGAGGCCTCAGGAAAGGACTGCAGGAGTTTGTTTATACAGGCATGGATGTAAGCTGTGTATGTGTGTGTGTATATACTTCTACAAGCAGCACTTGTAAGAATAGCTGTGTCTGTGTGTGTGTGTGTGTGTGTGTGTGTGTGTGTGTGTGACCATTTAACACTTGAGAACAGCAGTGTGACTGTGTGTGTGTGTCTGTGTGCGATGGTGTTTGGGGGTGAGAAAACCCAAAACACCTGCTAAAGCAGCACATTTCCCCACAATGCAGGAAGCAGTAGTTTTAAATAAAACACATTAAGTCAGCATCCCCTTATCCCCCCTTATCCTTGCTTCTAAACAACCTCAAACCAGCTGTTTGCCCAGCATTTTGGCCTTGCTGATCCTACGCTCCTCAATCTCCTTTGACATGCAAGCAAAAATCGCTTGACAGCACAAGAATGCATGAATTTATTTATTGGATATTAACCTCCTTTGACTAGAAACACTTTATGTTTCATAATTTGACGGCTTTCTCAGAATGAAATTCTTTGTCCCTCCTGAGCACCAGCAGTTGCTCTGACCTTAATGATTTAGTTGTGCTCTTTTTGTTCTTTCACTTGTTTTTGGCCAGTTGGTGGAAACGAAACTCACTTGTGCCATCTCCTGTCACAGCGCACTCACGTAATTAATCCTGAGTAAAAGTCCGGCATGTCTAAGCATTATGTGTCGCCAGTGTAGTTTTTCCTCTGTTATATCAGTGAACCGTGTAATTCCAGGTTTTTGGCTCAGTAGTCACGGTTTCAGAATTTGATCCATTCCAGCACACCACAGTTTTTCCTTCAGCAAAAGGAATGCTGCAAAATAGAGTGTGATAAACAGATATGAAAGTGGTTTTGGTTTTAGTCAGATCCACTATCGTCGACGATATATTACATAGTGAAGCACAATATTAAACACTGCAAGTGTCAGCCATGAATATGAAGACTGCCCTACAGAGTGTATTCGTTTGGTTTTGATATCGAACACTTTCTTTTTTTATTTTTATTTATTCTAGTACATTATGCACACCATGTATTTATTAACATCTCTTTATCATATTCATTACTGTCTAATATTTATATGACTTCTACCAAAGTAGCCCAGTATTTCAGAATACCGATAATGGTTTCTGCATTCAATCTATATTTACCAGATGTATAGCAGCAGATGGAGAGATTTATATGCTTATGCGTACATTTTGTCCCTTCTCTGGTCGAGATCCAGAGCTTCTCACAACTTATCGTATTACATATTACATTCTCTTTCATAGTATATTCAACTTTGTTCGTTCTTTAATTCAACCACATAACAAACAGCTTGCATATGTCCTTGTGTGATCCTTCACTCAGTCTCTCCCACTCTCTTTCCGAACTTGTTTCATGCTCTGCATTACCATGAGCTCAGCAGGCTTCCTGTTTTCCTGCAGTTCATAACTGTCTCTTAGGACCAAATCAGGAACCTGAATAATGCTCCTGATTCTTTCCCTCACACACACACACAAACCCCTCTGCCTTGAAAGAATAGTGCAGATAGCTCTGGAGGGTTTTGTTGACGTCTGAGGTGTACGCACGGGTATGATGGTCAAGGTTTTTTCTTTCCAAGTTGCAAAACATTACACTGTCCAATAAAACACACCCATGCACAATTTTCACAAAACTCCATGATCTCATTCTTACAGCACCTTTCCACAGTTATAATAAAAACTTGCTAATTTGGTACACTAGATAACATATGGCATAAAAGACACAATTTCATCATTGTTCACACATACAGGCCACTGACTTTATATTGCTAATAATTAATAAGTCTATACAACATCAATTTTTAGGACCACAGTAGTCTCTTGTCAGTTGGTATGAATATTAACTAGACATTTTGCACATTAAAAAGCTTTTCATGCTAACTCAATTCACTTACTAATCACCGAAGGTGTACAAAACATTATGCTAACATTAAAACACACCCCATGTACAATTTTCATAAAAACTCCATGACCTCATTCTCACAGCATCTTTCTGAAGTTTTACAAAAATAACTTGCTAAGAGGGTGCTAGCATAGGGCATAAAAGACACAATTTCATGATTGCTCACACATACAGGCTACCAACTATATATTGTAATAATTAAAAAAGTCTCTACAATATGATTTTTTTCAGAAACGCAGTATCTATAGTCAGTTAGCGCTATTGTTAAGTTTCGAATCGACTACAAACTACTGCTTCTTACTTACAAAACATTAAATGGATTAGCTCTCATGTATCTATCCAGTCTTCTAACACGCTACGATCCGTCACGCTCCTTGAGATCTCAAAACTCTGTACTTCTAGTTGTTCTTAGAATAGCAAAGTCCACTAAAGTCGGTAGAGAATTCTCACATTTAGCGCCTAAACTTTGGAATAGTCTTCCTGACAGTATTCGGGGCTCAGACACACTCTCCCAGTTTAAGTGCAGATTAAAAACTTATCTTTTTAGCAAAGCCTACACATAACATACGTCACATATCATAACCTTGTGCTCCAGTACATCTGATCAAATGCACATTATCAACTTGTGCTGTTAATATCATGAACAGCAGCTACGCTAATTTCTCTCCACTTCTACTCTTACTCTCCCCATCCCGAGGCATCCTGAGGTTGCTTCAGCCCCAGTCATGTTCCACCTCATGAAGATTATGGACCTTTAAAGAAGTAGAACTCACAAACTTCCCGTACCGTCTAGAGACGTACCAGTGCCAATTGGATCCCACTTCATGTGTGGAGTTTTGACATTGGACCTCCTGGAGTGTTTAAAGTCTCTGGCATGGAGAAGCTGGTGTTGGATCTGTGATGATTGCAAACGTTGAGCTACTTTATGAGTTCTTCCTCATGACAACTAAGGGAGTTTTTCCTTGCCACAGTCGCCATGGCTGCTGGTCAGGAATAAACACACACCATTCACCTTAACTGTTGATTTCTGTAAAGCTGCTTTTAGACAATGTCTGTTGTGAAAAGCGCTATAGAAATAAACTTGACTTGACTTGACTTGGCTTGGCTATTAGTATAATAATTAGATATTTAGCTGGTTAAAAAAAAAGCCAATTTGTTTGCCAAAAAAGTCATTTTGCTAACTCAGCTTACAGTGTGCAGTAATAAACTGTGTGCTCATGTTACACTACATAATTTACAATATAATTAATAATTACAATACTTTTAGGCATTCAATAATAGTAATTCAATAATAGTATATTTGCTTCTATTTTATAATAAATTCTCCTTTTATATTTCATTAATATTTTGAGCCCCATCACTGAGTAAAATAGAGAGCATTTAACACTGAGAGACTTTAAAAGACAGTAAATTACATTCCCTTAATATCTGTACTTTATGTGCTAATTGCACAGATCTTCAGAACAGTTATGAACACTACAAAAGAAAATGGTATCATAACACTCCAAATTGTATGAGCCAAAGCCTGTAGAGACGTTGCCTATTCACAGCATAACATATACAGATAAACCATTAACTAAATAAGGAAGCTAAACTACAGTAGCTAGCCAGATTATGTAATGTTTTTCTTTTTGATTACTCAAACATTCAACTTAAAATGTCACTATTATGTTTACTAGTGTAGGTGTCCCTGTTGCCACTACAACAGCTCTGACCTATCAAGGCATGGACTTCACAGAATATCTATAGGTGTGCTATTTGACCCGCACATCTAACAGATCTTATTGAGATATGGGGAATTTGGAGGCCATGAATTTTTATCTTTTTAAACCATTTTTGAAGCATCACACTGTTTTGCCCACCTGCATCTTTGTGTTATCGCATTTCCAGGTTAGGCAACACATACACATTCGGCCTTTGACATTATGTAAAAGAATATGTACGTTATCAGGCTATCTACTTTCATTTGCCACATGGTTCAGTTCTAAACTCACATGCCTATTGAAGAAACTTTCATAGAACAGCATGGGTACTCTGAGCAGTTGGTGGTTACACAACCCTCTTTCTCCAATCAGGTCAGACAGGCTAGCCTTTGCTCCCGACATCCATTAATTACCTACAACCACTTACAGCCATGCTACAGCTTCACCATTTGGCCTTTCTTGCAGTGTTTGGTAGGTGTTTACCGCTGCATACCGGGATCACCACACAAGACCTGATCCTTTGGAAATGTTTTACCCATCAAGACATCACAATTTGGACCAAAGTCGAAGTAACTCAGATCCTTTAGGCATGCTTAATTTTCCTGCTCCAAAACATCTACTTCAAGACCTGGCTGTTTACTTGCTGCTTAATATAATACACCACTTTACAACTTAGTGGTGGGATATTTTATTCACTTTATTTACAGGTATTAACTTCACCTGTCAGTGTTTGTAATGTTTTGTCCTATTAGTGTATATAACTACTTCAACCTATATGAAACACCCAGAATACTGTGTAGTAAGTAGTTAAGCTCAGTATGTAGCTAGCAGTGTTTACTCAAGTATTTCCATTTGGTGAGACTTAAACTACATTTTAAAGTCAAAGTTAAATATCTTAATTTTTACTCAACTACATATGGAAAAGTCAGTCGTTTATTTATGAGTGAATAAAAACATAATTGGTCAAACATACAGCAAGCCACCAATCAGGGAAGAGCGTGTGCTTTGTGTTTTTAACTTGTTTTGATTGGTGCTTGGTGGTATCTACTTAGCACAAACATACAGTTCAGCATCAGTTTAGCAGCAAGCAGAACATTTTAAGATTAATAAATGATTAAAGAAACTCCTGACTAACTTGTCACAACACCTGTGGTCTTATTTGTGAGATTTCCTTTTTTATATTAATCATTGTTTGACCCATGAATATAATTTTATTAATAGATTTGTGTGCTTATAGTAACACTTGAGTCATTTCACCTAAACTGAGTTGATTAAGCAAGTGATTTGTGACAAAAATGATAACAGGAAATTATAGCTATAATAAATCTTAGTATTTTGAAAACTAAAGTAGATTTGAAGGCAAATATTTCTGTACTTTTATTTAAGTGAAAGTTTAAAGGGAGCACTTTTACTTTTACTAAAGTAATATTTTACCTAGTGCATCTACATGGTTTGTATACTTTGTCCACCACTGGTAGCTAGGAACATGTATTGTATGTATAAATTACCACTAGATATCGGTCTGGCTAACATCATTGTTCACAAAATTATTCCTCACATATAGAACAATTTTGCATAAATGTACATGTAAGTAATCTATAGGAAGCAGTTTTCCACCAGATTTATTTACTCGTATTTGAATCATTTTTAACTAAAACTAAAGTAAAAGCTCTATTCTACCCCTGCTAATAAAAACATAAAAATATTTATTGGTTGTGGTACAGATGTTTTTAGATCAGTTTAGCATCACAGCTGTGCTACTATAATTGAAGGTATATTGCTAACACAGAGATTTTTGTCAATGTCCCAGAGTAAAAAAACACAATTTATGGGTGCTGATAAAAAATATGTTTGTTTACAAACTTTACATAAGATAGGTCTGGGAAAAAAATTTGTTGAAGTAAAAAATAAATTAAAATAATGCCTGGGACAGATGGAGAGGTGGATATGAGTCAACATTGCTTTAGAGGAGGTTAGACTTAAGGAGCATGCTCACTCTGTTAGCTTCATTATCACAGAGAACTGTGAGCTAAAGAAGGCTGAATCATAAGATGCTTGACAGAAATCTGAAATATGAGACCAAAAAAAAAAAAAAGAAAAAAAGGTAAGATTTAGCAGATGTGATCAGAAGCAAAGGAGAATACTGTATATGGGATTATACAATAGTGGAAATTACGTGTGATCCATTGATAGGATTTCAGACAGAGAGGCATTACCAGAGGATATACTATTAGGTTTTAGGCTCATCAGTAACTGCAATTCACATGCTCTTCAGTAAACATGTCACATGTCACTGTTAATGAGCAGATGTATTCAAGTCTCACCTCACAACTCAAAGTTGTCAAATGTTTGTCTTTTGTTTTTCTTTTTCTTCAATTTAATTAAATGTTATTTGTATAAGCACTTTTTCCAATGGACATCGCAAAGCAGCTGTACAGAATTAAATGATATTTATATTGTCAGACATTTGTCCCTATAAAAAGCAAGCTAGTGGTGACAGTGGCAAGTAGAAACCATCTAAAATGGTGTAAGGTACAAGGAAGAAACCTTGGGAGAAACCAGACTTAACAGGAAACCCATCCTCATCTAGGTTAAACCTCTTTATTTTAGTTCCATTGTTGTTGGTGTTTATTGATGGACACTTAAATGTGAAGCTATTCATGGCAGTTGCAGCCCTAATCCATGATAATCCATCCACATGGTTCTTAAATATATCCCAAAAAATGAAACTCATGGATCTTTAGACTCTTCATGTGGAGCCATTCTCATCTGTTATAAGTTTCCAAGAAGAAACTTGCAACTCCATCCAAGTTTGAAGAAAACTGCATCCAAAGTCAGGATAAAAAAAGGGACAGGATCACTGATAACAGACAATTGCTCACAATATGGTTTGCTTGTCCCAAAGTACTTCATTTGTTGAAAATTGTTGCACAATTGCACTGTAAATATCTGCACTTGAATTGTCTGTTCCACTTAATTACATTTTAATCATCTTAATTAAATTGCGACCAGCAATTTATTTAAATCTTAAAAAAAAAAGTTATTGTGAAAAAAAGCTGATTGTGAACAATAAAATTGTTCACAATCAGCATCATTGTACCCAGTTCAGGTCAAAGGTCTATGCGTGTATTCCATGTGCTGGTATGTGTGTTGGCTATATGCCTCTAGATGTGAATGAGTGTAGAATGTGTATAAATATGCATATGTATAGAACCCTGTGATGGGCATCGAGGCATGCATCCAGCATAATTTATTCTGACAGGAGAGGTCAGAAGATTTGTGTGATTGTCAACATTTGAGCTCCTAGAATGATGACATTGTTTCTTAATATTTTAAGCCTAATTTTAAGATAAAGGTTAACCCTTAGAATTGCTAGAGATAACATGTTACCCAAAGCACCCCACATAAACACTGAGGGACAATGCCATTCAGTTTAAAAGTGTGAAACACTGTAATTATTGTGTGTGAAGAAGGAAGCAACTGGAAAAACAAGAGGATAGGAAGTGTGTGTAATCACACTCACACAGGCACTCATGCACACAAACAGTCTTGCAGGTGGAGATTTAATCAGATCCTAGTTAGTCCCCCTATTTGGTCCTCAAAATAGTCACAATTATAGTGAGATGTCTCATGAAAGGCAAAGAATTTCACCTCCCTTTTAGTTCCTTTGAATAATAAATCTGCCACATGTACATTTAAATGATTATGGTATTCTAATAACTATTGTTTATGTACAATTATATATGTAATAATGCAAAACCTTAATAGGACTGCATGTATTTTATGGTGTTATTTTGTTATTTTGTTAATTGTACAATACATTTAGTCATTTTAATCATTATGACTTAGCTGTGTATAGAGTTTGTAACCAGCCTGCTTTTGTCCTGTGAGCCTGAAAAGCTCTCCAGTGTGATGTTAATTGAATAAAGATGTCAGTTAGTGCATATAATGTATTGTTTTGATTTGTCACAGATTGATTCTGTATCAAAATCGTAACCAACTTAGGAACATACACATTTTTGAAAATATGTTTAGGAGTTTTAATGGTTGACATCTTGTTAAAAAAAAACATTTGCGAGATATTATTATCATAGTCCAAGTGTATCTAAATTTCTTTTGAGTGTATTTTTTGTAATTCTTTAGACAATTCTTTGGGACAATTTATGGAAGGTCAGTGTGGGTCCATTTATGCAATTTTTGCTCATGTCCCTTTCGGACCATTAATGGAATTATTTATAGTGTTAATACGGGACCATTCATTAAATTATTTAGGGTGTCCAGGTGGAACCAGCTATGGGATCCTTTAATGTGTCTATGTGGAATCATCATATGACCATTTTTGGAATTCTTAAGGGTCTTGATGTGGGGACCATTTATAGATTTGTTTTAGGGTTTCCATGGAGCCCATGCCCAGCTTCAGCAAGTGATTCATGTGCAGGAAGTTCCATCATGATAGGTCAGGCAGGTCATAAATGCTCTATGACAGGATCAAGCACTGAGCAGCAGGTGTACATGTATAGCCTGCCAAAAAATAGAAACAACTTAAACAGATTATCTGGTATTTTCTTGTCCTTTAGTGGTTTAGAGTGCACATTGTGATCAGAGTGCTAGCAGTCAGGTTGAGCTTTGACAGCATAACTTAAAAGGAGGGCCAGAAGGAAACAGGCATGAGGGCACCCAGGGACATAAAACAACAAACTTGACTGAATGGGTGAGAGTGGGAGGTGACGGCATCTACTGGCATAAACAAAGCTCTCAGTGGGATTATCAGAATAAATAGAAAGTCTCCAGCAATTACTGCTTTTTTCACTAGAAAAAAAAAGTTGCAACCATGCAAATTTCTGAAGAGTTGGCCTGTCTACACTAAAGTGTAGAACTGATTGAGTGGACATTTTAGGGGATGTGTTCATTATGATAATGAACTGAGCTGGAAGGCTAGCTTCAAACAAAGTCTATTAATTCCCTGATCGATTATTTGCTCATTACCAATAAGTGCTCAAAATCTTATTTAGCAGTCTTAGCTTCAGCTCAAAGATGCTGGTTAAGCATTTTATATGAGCAAATTTTCTTTTAATTAAATTACTAAAGCAAACTTGGTAAGATTTGCTGCATTTTGGTTTAGCACTGTAATCAGACATAGTCTTAATATGGTGCAATCAAAGTGAACTGAGTAAAGATAGAAAAGCAGATGGTCAGTTTAACCTGTTTGTCTTTTGCCTGGCCTTGGTTCTCACCCTTGCTCTGGACTGTCATATACTGTATATACTCTGCTTCTTCTTAAGCCATAATCTATATTATATCGCACATGGCACAGACTTGTGATGCTCAAATGGCCATTATATGCTTTCAGCTGAGAATAGAGTTTAGTGTGGGCACTCAGGTCTAAAGCTCCAGAGCTCCAGGTGCAGCAAGCTGTGATCTGACACCTGTATTCTGACACCTTTCTATCATAGTTAGTTGTAACTGTTTATAGCAAATTGTATTACAGTGGCAGTTTTGTGGGATCGACCAGATGAGCCTTTGATCCTTGTGTGTATAAGTGACCCTGTTGCCATTTCAACAATCCTTCATCCTTAGCTCACAACTAGTAGGGTCTAACCATAACATTCCGGAAACACCACACATAACCTGACGTTTTGGATATGCATTGACAAAGTCTTTATACTTGTCCATTTTGATTCCAACACATTAGTGTTAAGACTGTATTCTTCACTTTCTGCCGAATATATCCAAATTCTTGACAGGTGTCATTATAAAAAAGATAATCAGTGTTATTCCCTCCTCATTGTCAGTGGTTTTAATTTTTATGACTAAATTGTGTGCATGGACTACTATTTTGACATAATATATAGAACAGTAATATGCAAATAAAAGACATAGACACATAAAGACATTCATAAAAGATATATTTGTACTAAACCTTTTATTTGCCATTTTGAGTCACAATTTGTGTAAAAAGAATTGTCTCTCAGCCTGTCCAAATAAAACAGAAGTTACCCAAGTAGTCCTTAAAATATATTGAACAGAAATATGTAACTTCATGACTTTACGAAAATAGAAATATCAGAAATATCTTCGAAATGAACCTCATTTAGCACAAGTTTGTGAAACTAGTAGTTTATGGTCATAAGCCACAAAATGGTTGCTGGCTAAAGTGAAGTTGTTTTGCTGGCCACACACTGTCACCGAATGAACAAATCTTCCCATGTTGCTCAAAGACTGGAGAGCAGAAAATGAGGGGTGACTAGGGGAAAAAAGTAATAGGAAATGTTTGGCTTTCCATCAGAAACACGAAAATGTTTTGATCTGCCAGACTGAGTGTGGCTAGTGGACTTGAGAGCAAATCTCGCCCCCTCACCCACATTCTCATTTTCATTTTTTGGGAGGAACTTTTCAGCAAGTAATTTCTTTCACCTTTCAAATGCAAAAAAAATGGGATACACTGATAAACAACATGTGGAGGGAAAAAAAGAACAAAGTGAAGGAGATGAAGAAGGAACTTTGATAAACGATGCAACTTCATACAGTGAAAGTGTTCAGATTGCAGGGATTCTAAAAAAAAAAAGGTGAAAAAGCTGAAGTATTATACAGTCTTTTCTCAAAAATTGTTGCCTTTATTCCAGGTCATTTTTATTCATTCAGTCTTATAACATTTTTCAATACTTACTAATATTTTCCTTCTCTTGCCTTCTTTCAGCTCCTTCATTCTCTGTGTCCTTTTCTGTCCATCTTTCTCTCATTCTCTCTCCACCCCCTGGTTTTTGGCTCTTCTCCACTTGCCGCACTGTTGTGGCCTCTCTGACTGTTTCTCTCCCAGAGAAAACCACTTAATGCAAACAGAAGATTTTTGTCCTTAGTTTGCAGCATGCAGTCGCATTTCTTCGGAAACGGACTTAAAAAAAAAAATGGCGATAAATCAACGATTAAATATTACTGCTCTTATATTCCAGACAGCAATAAAAAAATGCATCACTCATCAAAGGCATAGAGTTGTTTTTTGTAATTACATGGATGGCCATTAAATGGCAGTACAAGAAAGGAGAAAAAAACCCTCCAAAACACTCACACAGCCATGGTGGATGTTTCACAACGCCTGCATGGCACCAGTGGCTTCGGAGACTCTGGGTCCTGGGAAAATGATGTGTGTACTGTATGTGTCTGTGTGGGTGAGTGTGTGGTTGTCACTGGTCTGGAAGGCTGTCTTTAAGCAAAGTCCAGTAGTGGCCAAGTGTATGAGATGACAAGACAAGAGTATTAATCTCTCTGTCTCGGTGTGTATGCATGTGCATGTGGGTGATCTGTGATTCTCGGGGCCAAGTCCTGGTCACTTATGCACAGCAAGGCACAATTATATGTTGGAGAAGAAGAAAAATGGAAATCTGAGAATTGTGCGAAAGGGGGAAAAAAATAGCCTCAAAAATGAGCAACAACAAAAACACCCAAAACAACCCCCCCAAAAAAGAAGTGAGCATTTATGAGGGTTGGTTCTGTCTGCTGGCTCACTTGCAGATCTTTAGCAAGGCGTCGCTTCGGGTCAACAGCCCGGCTCCCAGACTCTGCACTGGCAATTATGGCACTGTCATGGAAACTACATTAAACCAAGGAGAAAACGACCCCTCATGACTTCCAAGATTATTCTCAGGACTCCGTTTAAGTTGGGCTGCAGTTCAATCCACAAATTAGTTTGCTTGGAAAACAATGGAATGTGTATAGGGAATATATAGCAACTAATGTATCATACAGAATCTTCGCTATATTTCTAAATGATACACAACTGCCAAATCATACAAAAAGTGCATTTGCCTTGATGTGCTTCCTCTACATGTTTCAAAATGAGATCACAAGTTCGAATCCTAGTGATGCTGCAGCTGTTTGTAACTAAGAGTCATGGAAGCAAAACTCGTCTCGAATTTGGCAAATGTTTCAATCTTCTAGTGCCATTTGTAACGTGTGAGATAAAGCTGTAACTTTAAATGTAAGACACAGGAAAGTCTTCAGGATGTGTTAGACTCTAATAAAAGCACCGGCAATCATGCTGTGAGCTCATTTCACTGACCCTTGACCTTTGCTCTGGGTAGCTGAAAAAGGCTCGGCAAAGGGGTTTACCATAGCAGAAAGGAGTTTCCTCTGCACACACACACACACACACACACACACACACACACACACACACACACACACACACGCGCACACACGTATACATGCTTTTACATTCATCCACATTCCCCTTGCCCTGCCGCATACACAGGAAGGGGAAGTAGAGCTACTTCCTGTCAAAGAGGGGAAGAGTGAGGGTACGGATGGTGGTCAAACGTCCTGATAAGGAGAAGAAGGGAAGAAAAAAGAAAGAGAGAAAGAAAGATAGATAGAGAGGGGAAAAACACACAGATGACCTCATGCTTTAAGTTTGCTGGATAGGGTTTTGGGGAGAGTCCACAGTCCAGTTTGATGGAAAAGCTGAAACTCTCAGGTCAGGACATGTGCACACACACACACACACACACACACACACACACACACACACACACACACACACACACACACACACACACTCTCAGCTGCAATAACAAAGCATTCAAATATGGCAGGATCTGCAACCCTACACACCTAATGTCAAAGGAACACACACTCACCCTCAAATGCACACACAGGTACTCTGACAGGCTTTTAGTGCCAAACATATTTTTTTCAAATATGACACACTACATAGCGCAGAATCTCTCCCACAGTACCCTTGTGCTGAATTCTCCCTACTTTCTTTTTCTGTGAGAAAACTCAAATGTGAAAAGTCAGTCCACCTGCAATGGCAAGTGATAAGTGCTACTCACAACATAATAATACTACATTCAATGATTTCTGAGTTCCTTTATTGATTAGGATGTGCAACGGCTTTTATAAACCAACCATCTCACACATGCTTATTGAGAAGGCAGATGGAATGAACGTAAAGATGTAATCTCTCTCTCTCTCTCTCTCTCTCTCTCTCTCTCTCTCTCTCTCGCTATATATATATATATATATATATATATATATATATATATATATATATATATATATATATATATATATATGCCTTTGAAACCAGGTACAAACGATGTTTTTGTGTTACAGCCAAGTTAGAAAGCAAAAGGAAAAAGCTTTATTGTCAGTTTCATTCAAATAAATCTGCAAATGGATCACTTATACATTCATGAACCCACAGCTGGCCAATAAACATTTAAACAGTGAAAGAAATTGCAACATGACAGAAAATCTACTAGCTGCCACATATGCTGATTTTCCCTCAGTGCATGTGCTAGAACTGTATTTTATTTCAGAGGTAACAGCTTTTTGTAGCCTGCATCTCCCCAAAACATCAAAGCTTTCACAGTATTTTGGTGATCTTGATTTGGGTATAAAAAAAACCAATCAACTTGGATGATGTTATTCTCTCCTGTTGGACAGACAAAGCACCTTTCTTCCCTTTAACATACTTCCCCTGGATCGAAAACACACACACACACACACACACACACACACACACACACACACACACACACACACACAGATAATGATCCAGCTATCCAAACTTCCCAGTTTTCCACAGGATCTTCCTCTGTTTTGATATTCTTTCTAATTTTATATTAATTGCTGGGTGATTTTTTTTTCTTTTTCTTATCAGATGAACCTACTCATGCTTGAAAACATTGAAAGCACTCACTCATCAACCTTTCTGGTATTTCATTCACCCTTTACAAAAACATTTTTTTGTGTACATCCATATGTGTGCAAATCCAAACACAAGAATTGTTCGTAACTAAACAAATATATGTAGTACACAAACAACAACATAAAAAGAAAATGTAATTAAGAACTATTGAGAGCATTTTTTTTACTTTTTCCCTTTTTCAAACGCATACTTTTAAAGGGTTGTTTGGTTATATCTCAGGATTGTTGAGATTCTTCGTATATAAGTCAAAAGTGGATCTAACTTTTTGTTCTCAGTCAAAACCATTTTTTTTGGTCCGTGGTTTAGCTTTCCGAGCCAAATTCATGTTGTGGTGATCAAAACATCAGACAGGGAGAGAAAGAAGAGGGGTTGAAAATGAAAGAAAGCTGTTAAACATTGCACTTATTCTTTTTCTCACTGTCTCATAAAGGACAACCGTCACTACAGATATTTCTAGTCCTTCAGGCTATTTAGATATTGCAAAATGCAAGAAAAAACACAATAATAATTCACGCAAGCCATTCATGTTTTAAGCCTTTATTTTTGTAAAAAATACTCAGTGAAAATGTGTTGATGTGCAATACAAATGTATTTATTTTTAAGAACAAAAGTTTTAAAATGCAAAAAAAAAATTTTCACATGTATAAAATCAAAATCCTCTTCAGTGTGGGAAAACGTTTCTATGGAACACAATTGTATGTTTCCAATTACATCTTTTGATTGAATGGCTGAGAGACTTTTTTTATTGAAAACACTTCTATTTGAAGATAATTACTACCAAAAGCTGGAAAGATATTACTAACTCAAAGTCTCTCAACTGCTGACTCAGAGGATTACACAATACATTTACTGAGGATTAATAAAATACATATATACATACATACACATACATACTAAATGACCTTTTCCAGTCATATGGCAAGAAAAGACTCAATAAATTACAGTCTTCAAGAGATCCAAATTCCAGAGATGATTTTGTGGTCTCTTTCATGAACACGGCTTTCCTTGCTTGAGAAGACATCAAGTGCAGAATTTAAGGAGTGGTTTCTCATACAGTTCAAAACATTCTGACCCAGTGCAAAACATAATATATTTCTTTAAACAATTATATAAAAGAAAGATTGCAAAAAAATACAAAACACTCTGAGAAAATGAAAGAAACATTCACATTCTTAGTGTCCCTGCTTTTGGAGCCTCAATTTGATCGCTGTGAATACTGTAGATGAATGTAGTCTGCTAAACTTTTGACAAACTGATTGTGGAAATATACATCATGAAGCCTGTAAAAAAAAAAAAAAAAAAAAAAAGTGGTGCAAAATAAAACATCTTTCTGTAGTCTGGAATGTACACGTATTCTTCCGCAATTTCTAAAAAACCCAAAAATAAAACAAATACAAAAACAAACTATTCAATTTCTTTATCAATATTTGAAACAAGTCAATTAAAAAAGCAAAACATGTAAAATGTAATTAGCAAATCAAACAAATATTGATAATCTTGCAAAAAAACAAAACATAATTTACACCTGATTTTAGAACTAGCATTTGCTAGAGGATAATGTCCAGTTTATCCAGTTATACAGGTGCTGTAGTAAACAGCATTGCTGGCATCAGACAGGGCTGATATGAGTGGGCTGCTTTCTTCACAAGCAGTGCTCCTGTTTACTCGAGTCCTGCTGGCACTCAAATACTGCTCAAATTCATGATGGTCCACTTCGCTCCAGAAATCTTCCGAAGGTCCTAGGTCGTTATTGTCCAGGGAGGGTGTTGGAACTGGTGGAGGAGCAGGAACAGGGGTGGATGATTCTGGAGGGGGAGAAAGTTGGCCAAGTTGAGAGGTGAAGGGCTGTTGTGGGGTGTTTCCATAAATCTGACCATAGTAAACACACTGAAGTGGAACACTAGAGGGATGTGAAACTTTATGCTGTTCTGGCATGCTTAAACTAGAATGCGAAGGAAAGAGATTGTGACAGTTCGTAGATTCTGATGATTTCTCTTGCATGGAACGGCAACCTGGTGCGGGTTTCTGGTTAAGGTGGGGGTGGTGGAGAGAGTGGAGATTCGGGTTAAGGTGGTTAACATGGTGGCTTTGGCTTTGCTGTTGGTGCTGATGATAGTTGACCCAAGGTGCCAAGCTCACATCATCCTGCATGTGAGGGGGAAAGAAGACAGAGTCTCCTCCGCCCTCCTCCAGGACATCCAGAGGAGACATCTCTGGCGTAGGAAGGCCATAGATCTCCAGATCCTGTGAACCAGATCCAGGGTGAAGCTCTCGGAAGTGACCCAAAGAAGGAAGAAGGTGGTGAGGATGAGGGTGCTGGGGGTATCCATCTCCACTCCCCGAGCAACCTCCTAGACCATGGAGAAGCAGGCCAGGCTCCACTCGCTTCATCTTTTTGGGCTGCTTTTTGCGTCGTGGACGGTATTTGTAGTTGGGATGATCTTGGAGATGTTGCAGCCGAAGACGTTCGGCTTCCTCTACAAAGGGCCGCTTGTCTAGCGTGCTCAAAGCCTTCCAAGATTGGCCTAAAAATACATAACATACATGCTATTACGTTTCTGTTAACATTATTAACTGCTTCAGATTCATTTGACAATTAATTTGTATAATTTAAATATATCGTGTATTGTAGCAGTTTGTACTGGAATGACACCTTAAAATTTTTGCGTATACTTTGGTTATCGCCACTTTAGGTTATGAATTGAAAAAGATTCTGCGTATTAAATCGAACTGCTACATTGTGTTTGTTGTAAATTAATGGCTTCAGCAATAGTTCAATAATAGCAGAATGCCTTAACATTATGACCCCTTCAATGGCAAATGCTTCTACTCGGTGATTGTAGAATTATTAATGGGTCAGTACCTACAGACAATTAGCAGCTTGTGGTCTCAGGACTGTCTGCTGAAAACTGGCCCATTTACTAACAGGACATTTAATGTTTTTCGAAACAAGGACAACATTTTGGATACTTGGAGTTTGGCGATATTCAAATATTGCACAACATGTGCAGCGCATTACTGTGGTCATTTTCTTGTTTCTTGTTTCTAGAATGTAAGGTATTTCAACATATTTACAAACTTTCAATCGTGTGTAACTATCCAAACTTCTGAGCACATGCACAAACACATGTAATGAAAATAGACCTCAAAAGACCACAGAGACTGTCAGAGCATAATCAACCTACTCCATATGACAGTCCTAAACTGTGTGTGTGGAGCTTTAAAATTTTTTTTCGTTTTTTAAAAGGGGCTTTATGCAAAGATTATATTAAGAAATAACAATAATGTTTGCGAAATGCCTATAAATATATTGATTTTGAAAGGATGTTGTAGAATCATAAATAGAAATAGGAATTTAATATTTAGAAAAGCTGCTAAATTTAATCAAGCTTTAGAAAGTTAATGTCAGAGTTCCACAATTTTAAATGAAATTGGATCCCAAAGTTTTAATAACCCAAAGTAACTTGTACGTGGCCTACATGTATAAAAATATAAAGGTATTTTACATGTATAAATATTTAAAAATCAGGTCGAGAAGTCTTACCCAGCATCTTGCTCAGCACAGCATTGTGCAGATCTGGATTCTGCAATGCCAGCCGCTTGCGTTCATCCTTAGCCCACACCATAAAGGCATTCATGGGCCTGCGGATCCTCGGCTCAGCCCCACACTTTCCCTTGCTTGTTTGGCTTGAATCCGGGCTTCCTGATCTCCTCTCCTTCACTCCACCACCTGCTTCATGATCAAACCTGCGGCTGCGCTCAGGACCTATTGGGCTGGAAGATGACGAAGCGACCCATGCTCCACACTCCAAAACCTGGCTGGGCTGAGTGCTGGCCTCTGGACAATAACTAGACTCAGATATATTCATTCCAGCAAAGACCACCTTATGATGATAATGACACAAAGTTAGCTAAAATTAAAGCCAAGAGCTGTCACTTTCTTTTCTGGTTGTTTGTAAAAAATTTAAGACCAGAAGAACAGAAATAAAAAAACAACAAGCATCAAAGCAGGAATGTTAGTCTGATGTTGGTTGAGAAGAAAAATAAATTCCCAAGATGGATACCAGTGCTCAGTAGTTTCTGCTGTCCAAACAGGCTGAGTTTATTCAGCTCCAAATTTAAATGTTGTAGTGAGGTTTGATGACCCTGTGTTGTAGATATATAAGTGACCTTATCCAATCAGATGGCTGGTTGACACAGGACGTCCCGCCCCCCCTCTCACCACTACCTCCCCAGCAGCCTCCATAGACACAGAGATGTAATCTGAGAAGGCCATTGTTTTACTCTAGTACAGAGTCGACACTCACATACACACTCATACACCCACACTAAATCTCTCACGCGTGCACACAAAGACACACTCACAGACACTCAGTCCCTGCAGGGATCCAAGTACAGGGTTGTGGTTTAGTAGGGGACCACAGAGAAAGTCATGCTCATTAGTGTTAATCCTAATGAGGAAAGCAAACGTTGCTGATCTAAAAAAATAAACAAAATCTGTTCAGACATGATCCAACGCAAACTGATGTCTGCTGCATAGTAACATGATTTTTTTTCATTTGAAATATAATGATCTTTATATGATATGTCTTTCTGAGCTTTTCGTTTATTTTTTATCTTACTTTATTCACTCTCTATGACCTAACTTTCAGAGACAAAGTCTTGTGATAATACAAACAAAGCACATGGTTAACTCTACCCAAACACAAATAAAAATAATGATAAAATCATTTATAATATTCAAAAGTGCATTCAAATAATAATAAAAACCAATCTTCACATGCTTAGCACCATTAGCATAATGAAAAGCTAAGCCCTTCAGGGGGTTGTGTTCACAAATAAGCTAATTACATTCACAGGCCTCTGCTCCACTCTTTCTGTTACACCATTAAAATATGTTTTGTTGGTATTTTTATTTAACAAATGCCAAACAATCATTATCCACTTGTTAAGTGCATAAATTAACACAAGAATAAGTGTGTAATTGAACTGATTTTTCTCTGGGGAAAATAACAATGATAACTGATGATGAATTTATTAGATGACAATATTAATATTTATCCATTGTGCCTGATAGTGTAAGTTTTGGGTCGTTCTAAGGATATGTGAAGCCAGAAACAGGACGGTTTGATGTGGGTGGCAGGGGTATAGGCTGAATCAGTAATAATAATAATAATAATAATAATAATAATAATAATAATAATAAAGCAGGAATAATTGCTCTGGTGAAATGTTTCTTCCTAGTGATCATGATCAGTTGATGTGAAATATTACAGTGTAGTAGTTCTTGACTTGTGTATGCATCACACTGCTGTCTCATAATTGACTGTTTGAAAAACTGCAAAATGTGCTGGGCTACAAGTGTTTGCATCTTATATTCATCCATTTATCTAAAACCTTTGAATCTTCAGTGTATAGCAAATGCAATTCTTTTGGAGGATACTATATGCTCAACAACAGCAACACCTCTAGACCTGCACATTCCTGTAATTATACAATCAGTCAATCATGTGGCAGCAGTGTGATTTATAAGTCAACAGGTCAAGTGCTTCAGTTAGAATGGGGAAAATGTGATCTCAGTAACTTTGACCGTGGGATGGTTGTTGGTGCCAGATGGGCTGGTTAAGGAAAACTTCAGAAATTTCTGCTCCTGTGAGTTTCACACACAACAGTCCTTAGACTTTATACGGAAATGTGTGGAGGAAAAAAACTATCTGTGGTGCAATGTCTTGTTGACCACTACAGTTTTAAAGAGTAGTTATTTGAGTTACCATAGCCTTCCTGTCAGCTCAAACCAGTCTGGTCATTTTGCTCTGACCTCTGTAATCAACATTGTGTTTTAACCAACAGAACTGTCACTCACTGAATCTTTCTGTGTGAACTTTAGAGACTGCTGTGCATGATAATCTCAGGAAATTAGCTGTTTCTGAAACACTCAAAAAAGATTTTTACAACCAAGGTCAATTTATTTTTTTCATTCTGATTTCTCCTGTGAACAGAACATATTGAAGTGTTCTAGCAGGGTATTTTGCATTGCACTGCTGCCACACGATTGGATGATTGCATAAAGGTTTAAATGTGTTCTAATTACAGTGGCCAGTGAATGCATATATACTGTATGGGCACCTGATTGTCACACCCATAAGTGTTTTTTCTTTTCCAAATCTGTTTACACAAAGTTGGATGTACACAATTGGATAGAATATCATTGCATGTTGTAGCATTACAATATTCCTACACTACATTAAAAGATAAAAAATGGTCCTGCATGACAATGCCATTGTGCACAGAGCCAGTTTTATGAAAACATGGTTTGCCATGGAGTTTGTATGTTGGCGCAGAAGAACCTAAGTGGCCTGCACGGAGCCCTGATCTTAACCTCTCAGAAAATATTTGGGATGAATTGGAACCCTGGATATGTGCCGTTTTGAAAGAAAAAGTATTACTGTTATAAGGAAATAGTAAAACTTATTTTGGGACACATGGGATTGCCACAATATTTCATTCTAAGACAATGAATGAAATATTAAACAAACGAACAGTAGGCTGGATAACTAACTGGTTCAATTGAATTTTCTTTGTGGCTATCAATTGCATATGCTTTTTTTAAGCAGCTCGACTACTGATTATGAGCTGTCTCTCTCTTCAATAGAAAGGCAACAGCACTTATACAAGTTATACATGGGCAGTTAACATTTAACCATTTCATTTCAACTCCTCAAGAAATAGAAACAAAACCATCCTTCAGCACTAACGCTTTGAAATAGACATGACCGCACACGACCTCAGACACACACATGTAGACTTGTAGACGCCCATACACTTACTTTTCAGTGAATTTATGTATGTATGGGAAGATGGAGTAATAACCTCTTGTCTGTGATGAATGCAGGACATTCCCATGGATTTGATTCCAAGGGAAAGCTGAACATGTGGCTTGTTAGCAAACTGCGAGTGCTACGCATGTCTCCATGTGGAAACCACAAATTAGTGCTTTAAGTCGATGTCTCCACACCTATGCAGTTTATCCAGGCCTAGATAGTTATGTACAGCCAACATTCCCCCTGGCTGAGCATTATATCATTAGATCTCGATTGTATGACTACATCCATGTACAGCCTATAATCCTATTACATCTTATACTGCTTTCCTAATATGCATTCTTTTTTTTTTTTACAGTTTAATGTTCTTTCTTCTCTTTCTCACTCTAGATTTTACCAATGAGTTTTTATTTTTTAACTGTTAAATCCGGATTATTTGTAACTTTCTAATACACTGCTTATAAGTGATTTCTGTCACTTAAATAAGAATAAGAGTTTGATTGTAATCTTGTGTAATTCACCACTTTAGACTGCACTCAAACGTCGAATTCGAAGTGGCATCAGCATTTTTTATGATTTTACACCATAGCTGTCTTTTTTAAATGACATGCACTTTGAAAAACTTGTTAACAACAGATCCTTAAATAGTTAGCTATATCAGTTAGTAGTAGTATCAGTTATTTGGAACTCCTGCTGTGAGCTGTGTGAGACAACTACTAACTGATGAATTAGCAGTTAACTAGGTTGCCAGAAGTATGGAAAATATTACATACAAACAGAAAATAATTGGGCCAAACCCAAAATCGCCTAAAATTTCAAGCTTTTAATGGTCAAATGAAACGAATTAAACAAATAATTGATCAGAAAATTAGCAAGAATTAAACAACCCAGACGTGTTTGTTTTTAATTTTGTTCCATTCAGTGTTGATGGATCCAAACATTGAATGAGTAGTTGAACGGTTGTGTGTTAACTTTTACATCAAACAGTTTAATTAATCATCATGGTAATTTTCCTTTGCATACAAGAAGACTTTATAAGTTAATTTCTCTGTTTCTAGCATTCAACCCTGCATTTGATTTATTTTTGCACATTTTCTGATCAATGATTTGTGGTTAAGACAAGAGCAATGCCGTTCCACCCCACCTCCCGAGGTATCACCAAGCTATGTCTGTAAACGTGAGTTATTCTTCTAAAATAGCAACCATTTCCAGTTTTAGAGAATGGAAATTTCCTTTTGAGCCACACAATGTGACCCCTAAACTTTGGTAATTAATGTAATACACCACTGTTAGTAACAAAGCATAGCCAGGATAATGTCAGGAAGAAGTGGAGTTCTTCCGGACATTTTCATAGTTTAAAATTATACATTCATATACAATACATTATGGCCTGTAAAGTGTCAGGCTCAGATATTTAACTGCAAATCTTGTTACATGACAGAATTTCCTGAAAAAGACTAATCATACTTAAAAGATGACAATTTAAGTGAGGAGGACTATTCCAAATGGCATGAATTAATTTTTAACTTTCTAACCTAATAATAAATATTAAAACAATAATTGTACATTGAATATGTTTAATTATTGTGTGTTTGCTTTGTTTGTCAATAGATATGTCAGTTGCTCTTAAATGTCAGTCACAAAACTTGTTTAATAAAGCATTATCTAAAACTAAATCAATAAAGATCTTGAGTGACCTTTTATTGAGCTCTGACCTTAACCAGATGAATTGTATCGATAACTGCACCCCAGGTCTCCTCACGCTACATCAGTATCTGACTTTACTAATGCCCTTGTGGCTGAACAACAGAAATCTCCACAAGCACACTCTAAAATCTAGTGGAACATCTATCCAGCAGAGTGGCGGTTATTATAACAGCAAATAGGGCTAAATCTAGAATGGGATTTTTAAAAAGTACATACAAATCTTATAGTCAGGTGTCAAATTTTGTCCATATGCTAGATGTTTCACTCTCTCTCTCTCTCTCTCTCTCTCTCTCTCTCTCTCTCTCTCTCTCTCTCTCTAACAATAACTCAATATCATTACTCAATATAATTGTTTTTTACTCAATATAATCTAATAGCAGAACCACATTCAAAACACACACAGGTCTTACTGGCAGGGGAAGGGTGGGATGTAACATAGGCATGTACAGTAGTATGCTTGGTGACGCTTTCCTTTTGTCCTTTTCTTTTTTTCCTCAGATGATGAAAGTTGGATACATGACAGAAGCCTTCGCCTAGCTGTCTGCTCCATGTTTCCGCGTTGAGTATTCTTGCGACTGTAGTTTTTTTTGTGTGTGTGTGTGTGTGTGTGTGTGTGTGTGTGTGTGTACACTGACTATTCTGCATCAACATTTCTCCACCCGTACCTCAAGAAACAGGAAGTCAGGGATGTTCCTTTTGGCTACATTTATGAGTCATGATAAGATCAGAGGGAGCAGGGGAAAAGAGGTAGAGAGAGATAGAGAGAGACAAAGGGAGAGACTGTTGAAAGAACTAGAGATAAAGGCTAAGTAGGGAAAATGGGGACATTAGTCCTCCAACCCACCCATGCCGTTTGAACTGTACATATTTGTGCATGAGCAAATTTTGCTGTCCTGCTTGGCGTCACCGTCCTCTGGCCTCCTGCCTCTTCACCTCTGTCTGCTAGTGTCTCTGACACTTAGTGAGTGTGTGTGTGTTTGTGTGACAGAGAGACAGAGAGAGAGAGAGAGACAGAGAGAGAGAGAGAGAGAGAGAGAGAGAGAGAGAAAGAAGGCACCACACCTACACCACAGCGGAAATTTGGCAAAGGCTCCAGACTCTGCGGCTAGAGGAGGAGAACGTCGCTACTTTCTCATCTTTTATTTCTTTATTTACCACATGGGGTAGGATGCATGTTTGAAAATTCACTCGCATAACCATCAAACACACACACACAGAAAGGAAAATTCTAGCCATCGTTAAATTATGGTGGTAAGTATGCTGTTTGTGTGTACTGAGAGGAAAGTAAGACAGTGTGTGTGTGTGTGTGTGTGTGTGTGTGTGTGTGTGTGTGTGTTTGTTTGTAACTAAGTGTGGGAGAGGTCATGTCCACACACAGTGCTATTCTCTACCTTCAGCAGATGGGAAATGTGCTGATGGATGGAATTCACCGTGTTTGGGAATCCCCCGACAGTCATTATACTGGCAACACACACACTCACACAAATAATACACTATACACACACACTCACACAAATAATAATTACATAATGCACAAACAAAGTCATCAATAATCACATCAGCACTGTTTACCTGAAGCCCAGCCATTATGTCACCACTTAATCTAGATTTCAGCTGCAGTGAAAGATTATATGAAGGCTTTTATAAGAAGCAGCATGACTACCTATCACAGTTAAATGATGCTTTGAAGAAATTCAAATTAGCTTCTTGTAGTTTACATAATGCTGTAGGAAACCGATGTCAAGAAATTGAGAAATGTTATTTACAATGTCCATTGCAAATAAGTACAAAGAATCAGATGCTTCTCAATCAATATCAGGACAAGGCAATTTGTTTGCTTACTAAAAACTAATTTTGCAGCACAAATAATGCGAAGACAGTTCATATCTGTCACATTTGACAGTTTATATCTCTGCTATGTTCAGACCTTTAGGGCAAATTGCCTGATTGTTGATCTGGGAAACAAGATCCAATCAAAATATTGTGAATTATTTTGACAATCATGATTCCAACTAATCAGTTCCTCAGATGATTCCAAAAATATATTTTATTTATTTTAAATTGGATTATAGGTTAGATCTACTCTTATAGTCCAGATAATAGAAATATAATATATATAAATGGGCAAAGTTCTTTCTTCTTCTGCATTCCTGTAAAATGAGACAGTCTGAGGCCAATCAAAAGGATTTTTTTTTCAAGAGGAAGTGTCTAAATTAGGCTCAGTCCTGCAGATTTTAAAAGTATGGTATAATAATCAGATTTTAGCACAAGCACTGCTTAGTGTGGAGGTGTGGCAGCACATAGGTCACTTTCCCAGGGTACACCTCTTCTATCTGAAACCTCCAGACAGGACCCATCTCCCTGTTACCTTCCTCTGCCCTTCTGACTGGCCGTGTTATGATAGTGACTTGGCCTGAGACACAGGAAGCCCAGGCTATTCACGTAAATAAATCATCTGTCTTCACAGGAGAGTCACACATTTCACAGCGATAAACGGAGTGAGCAATGCTGATTAGGAGCCTAACTTGAAAGCTAAAAATAGCCTCTAGCTGACAGTGCAGTTGTCACAATTGCAACTGCATGAGAAGTCACATGATTCATCTTGGATCATCCAGGGATATTCGTATGTCCAGTAATTTCTTTTCAGCTGTAGTGGAAAGACTGAAATGATTGCATAAAATCAGATACACATTTATTATTAAATGTGTATTAGAACTATTACATTCTCTTAAAAATGCGAAAAAATAAATGTACATTCCTAAATATATTGACAACAGAATTTATTAAACAGTATCAAAATTGTAAAGTAAATTGATGGGATATAATAATGTTATTGTTTATTTCTTATCAGTGTTTTCATCAAAAGACATAAGCACAAAGCAGACTTACAAAAAAAAAAAAGATAAAGGAATCACTTCTTATTACATTTCTGGTTCATACAGAAGACATGAGGAAGAACCCTTGAGAGGGAGCAGACACAGAAAGTAACCTATCCTCTTCAGGATGAGAGATTATAGAGGAATTATAAATAATCTGTAGAAACGTAAAGGCAAGCGTTAATAAGCATGTTGAAACGATGTAAACTTATTTCTGGACCTGATTTTCCTTCACAGATATTTAACTCATGTATATCACCTTTCCTTGGCCTACACTCTTCGTCTCTTATGGTTGGTGTTATTTCATGTTTCATTTTTCCTCTGGTTTAAGACTCTTTTTGTTCATTTACTTGGGAATTTCAAGTTGTTTTCTTGTTTTTATCTGCACTTGCACCCACCTTCTATTGCTTGAAATTGGCTTCCTTTTGCACTCCTTGTAATTACCTGGGACAGTGTGAACCACTGGGCTAACGTACTCTATAGCAACTGTGTGCTACGTTTTTGAAGATGGCTACAAACAGACTCAGTCATTAATCATTTGTAGAAGCATTTGGCATTCATGAATATCCTGCCATTTGAAATAAAAAATGTGTATCCTTTGTGTGTTTTTATTGTAAATGTAATTCAAGTCCAATTTAGAGCTTCATAAATTCAGTGCAGATTTTTCAGGTTTTCTTTGCATGTCCAAAAATAGTTATTGTTGACACCACACATTAACCAGGTTGGTTTATGAGCCTCAATGCTAGGAGGTCAATTTAGGATTACTAAATTTAATCTAATTACTAAAATTAAAAATTTTGAGAGGAAAATAAAGTTTAGCTACCATTTCCCATTCTCAACATATAATGCAGATAAAGAATCCTCATGCTATTCTGCTCGAATAAAACAGGGGAATCTACTACAATTAGAGTAGACAAGACAAAAAAAGAGGAATCCAATTATTTGTAAGAAAACCTTCTCCAACCCAAGAGCTGTGGAAATCCAGTTAACCTGGCATCAATTAACAGCTTGTGGCTTAAAAAAGGAAAAGCCACTCAAACATATAACCACAGGCCTGCTCGTTGGAGATATGCTGAAGTATGTGGAGGTGACCATTGTAAAAGAGGAAGCTGACCTGGTAAAGGAGATAAATGCTGCTTATGAAGCTAAAAGTAAATCCTACACAATATTATTTAGTAGCTGTTAAGTAGACAGTTCTATATTGTACACATGCAGTCTAACATTTACAAGGTGAAAAGGAAACAGGGGAAAAGAGATAAATATGATAGAGTATTTATTGCAAACACTGTGGCATGCATGCTTCAATGTACAATAAAGGTCCCAGTTGCTGCTCACTGACCCTCTCATTTAAAAGGAGTCCTGTCTGTTACATAATACAATACAAGTTTCCATTGCTGGTTGAATTTAAGGACCTAGCTTAGAGTGTATTCATAATAGAAGTGTATAGCTTAGAGTGTATTCATAATAGAAGTTGCTTATTTGATATTTGATTGTATATTACTTTAGATTTTCCTATTTCTGTTCAATATATTTATTTATTTATTTCCACAATAATACAAAAAAGACTGCTGTGCACTTTTTCTTAAATGTTTATAACCATTGGAATTTCATTTTATTATTGTGATATTAGAGCCATGAATAAATGATTACTTACTTTCTCCATAATACTCCCAATGCTTGGACCAGCCTTTAATCAGCCACTCCTTCACATTCTAGATTACCTTAAATGTTATCTCGATATTTATTTATTTATTTGTTTGTTTCCTTTATCTATTTATACTTTTGTTTCTGGCTACAAAATCTTAAAATTTGTAATCTAAAACCCATCTGTGGGTTTGCACACTTCTGTGCACCTTTTGACACCACTTAACCAACATTTCAGTTTTTATTCCAGTACAATTAATAATGAGATGAGCACATAAGAAAAAGATATTTAAACATATGTACAGTAAATAAATAAACCCAGCCATTAGGGTTGCACAAGCCAGTGCAAGCTTAGTGCCGGTCCCAAGCCCGGATAAATAGGGAGGGTTGCGTTAGGAAGGGCATTCAGCGTAAAACGTGCCAAATCAAATATGCGGATCATGAATCAGAATTTCATACCGGATCGGTCGAGGTCTGGGTTACTAACGACCACCACAGGTATCGTTAGCCAACAGGGTACCGGTGGAAATTGGGCTACTGTTGGCCAAAGGAGGAGAAAGAGAGGAGGAAGATGTCTACAGAGGCAGCAGGGAAAGAAGAAGTGTAGGAGAGTGGAGGTTAGAGCTGGTACATTAAATGTTGGTACTATGACTGGTAAAGGGAGAGAGTTAGCTAATGTGTTGGAGAG
Source organism: Silurus meridionalis (assembly GCF_014805685.1). Lineage (NCBI taxonomy): Eukaryota > Metazoa > Chordata > Actinopteri > Siluriformes > Siluridae > Silurus > Silurus meridionalis. The sequence goes on from NC_060899.1 coordinate 7,016,139, forward strand.
GAGAAAGGTAGATATGTTGTGTGTTCAGGAGACCAAGTGGAAAGGGAGTAAGGCCAGGAACATTGGAGGTGGGTTTAAACTGTTCTATCATGGTGTAGATGAAAAGAGAATTTCGTGTAGGGATGATTCTAAAGGAAGAGTACAGTAAGAGTGTAATGGAGGTGAAAAAAGTTTCTGATAGGGTGATGAATGTGAAGCTGGAAGTTGAAGGGGTGATGATAAATGTCATCAGTATTTATGCTCCACAAGTGGGTTGTGAGATGAAGGAGAAGGAAAGATTCTGGAGTGAGTAAGATGGAGTGGTAGAAGGTGTACCCAGGAATGAATGATTGGTGATTGGGGCAGACTTTATTGGGCATGTAGGTGAAGGGAACAAGAGGTGATGAGGAGGTGATGGGTAGGTATGGCTTTAAGGAGAGGAATGTGGAAGGGCAGATGGTGGTAGATTTTGCTAAAAGGATAGAAATGGCATTGGTGAACACATATTTTAAGAAGAAGGAGGAGCATGGGGTGACATATACGAGTGGAGGAAGGTGCACACAGGTGGACTATGTTCTATGCAGGAGATGCAACCTGGAAGAGATTGGAGACTGTAAGGTGTTGGCAGGGGACAGTGTAGCAAGGCAGCATCAGATGGTGGTCTGTAGGATGGTTTTGAAGGTGAAGATGAAGAGTAGGCGAGTGAGGCCTGAAAGAAGAATAAGATGGTAGAAACTAAAGGAGAAAGACTAGTATGAGATTCAGGGAAGAGGTCAGACAGGGGCTCGGTGGTGGTAAAGAGGTGTTAGATGATTTGGCAACTACTGCAGAAGTGATAAGGTAGAGAGCTAGAAAGGTACTTGGTGTGACATCTGGAAATAGAAAGGAAGACAAAGAGACATGGTGGTGGAATTAGGAAGTGGAGGAGAGCATAAGGAGAAAGAGGTTGGCAAAACAGAATTGGGAGTGACAGAGTGATGAGAAAAGTAGACAGGAGTACAAGGAGATGCAGCAGCAGGTAAAAAGAGGAATGTAACGTAAGCCAAAAAAAAGGCATATGAGGTGCTGTATGAGAAGTTGGACACTAAGGAAGGAAAAAAAGGATTTGTACCTATTGGCCAGGCAGAGGGACCAAGCTGGGAAGAATGTGCTGCAAGTTAGAGCAATAAAGGATGGAGATGGAAATGTGTTGACTAGTGAGGAGAGTGTATTGAGAAGATGGAGGGAATATTTAAAGCAGCTGATGAATAAAGAAAATGAGAGAGAGAGAATGTTGGATGGTGTAGAGATTGTGACGCAGGAAGTGTATAGTATTGGTAAGGAGGAAGTGAGAGCAGCGATTAAGAGGATGAAGAGTGGAAAGTTGGTAGGATCCGATGACATACTGGTAGAAGCATGGAGCTATTTCGGAGCGATGGCAGTGGAGTTTTTAACAAGATTGTTTAACAGGATTTTGGAAGGTGAGAGGATGCCTGAGGAATGGAGAGGGAGTGTGCTGGTACCAATCTTTCAGAATATGGGAGATGTGCAGACCTGCAGTAACTACAGGAGATCAAGGTTGATCAGCCACACCATGAAGTTATAGGAAAGAGTGGTGGAATCCAGGCTGAGAGAAGAGTGAGCAGCAGTATGGTTTAATGCCGAGGAAGAGCACCACAGATGCATTATTTGCTTTGAGAATGTTAATGGAGAAGTATAGAGAAGGGCAGAAGGAGTTGCATTGTGTGTTTGTGGATTTAGAGAAAGTGTATGACAGGTTCCCAAGAGAGGAGTTGTGGTATTGTATGAGAAAGTCAGGTGTGTCAGAGAAGTATGTGAGGGTGGTGCAGGACATGTATGAGGACAGTGTGACAGCAGTAAAGTTTGCAGTAGGAACGACAGACTGGTTTAAGGTGGAGGTTGGATTGCATCAAGGATCGGCTCTGAGCCCTTTCCTGCTTGCAATTGTGATGGACAGGTTGACGGACGAGGTCAGGCAGACGCCTCAATGGACTATAATGTTTGCGGATAATATTGTTATTTGTGGTGAGAGTAGAGAGCAGGTTGAGATGAGCCTGGAGAGGTGGAGGTATGTGCTGGAGAGAAGGGGAATGAAAGTCAGTAGGAGTAAGACAGAGTATATGTGTGAATGAGAGGGAGAGCAGTGAAGTGGTGCGGTTGCAGGGAGAAGAGTTGGAAAAGGCGGAGGAATTCAGGTACCTGGTATCAACAGTGCAATGTAATGGAGACTGTGTTAGAAAAGTGAAGAAATGAGTGCAGGCAGGGTGGAGTTTTGGAGAAGAGTGGCAGGAGTGATTTGTGATAGAAGGGTATCTGCGAGAGTGAAAAGGAAAGTTTATAGGGCTGTGGTGAGACTTGCAATGTTGTATGGTTTAGAGACAGTGGTATGAAGTAAAAGACAGGAGGTGGAGCTGGAGGTAGCAGAGCTGAAGATGTTAAGGATTTAAAATGGTTTGGACATGTGCAAAGGAAGGACATGGGGTATATCGGTAGGAGAATGCTGAGGATGGAGTGACTAGGAGGGAAGAAAAGAAGAAGACCAAAGAGGAGGTTTATGGATGTGGTGAGGGAAGACATGCAGGTGGTTGGGGTAAAAGAGGCAGATGTACAGTACAGGGGGGGATGGAGAAGGATGATCCGCTGTGGCGACCCCTAATGGGAGAAGCCGAAAGAAGAAGAAGAAGAAGAAAAAGAAGATGTACAGTAAATAAATATAAAGGCTATAGCAGTGAAAAATGTGCAGGCACTGCTGTAAAGGTACACGTAGAAAGTTATAAGCCTGAGGCAGTGAAAAAATTAGCAAAAAGCTGAATAATCAAGTACACTAAATATATGTACACATGTATGTGAGATATTAGGCAGGATGTACAGTAGGTAAGGTATATATGCTGTAAATGTTAATGTATTACTATTGGCCTGTAGTATATGTTACATTTTACATTTCACAAATTATTTTATTACATTTTTTATTTTCCTCTGAAAATGCATGCACATTAAACAAATTAGAAAAATTTACTTAATAACAGTGCTGTACAGCCAAAATAGTAAGGTTGTATTATATGTTTCTATTCATAAAAAATTGTAGGTACAAGTTTCTGTTGGGCAATCTGACAAAAACCTGAAAATAAAATAGCCAATGCTCATCAATGGCAATTAAATTATTTGTATTTCTTTGCTCACTTTATAAAGACTGTGTGGTTATACCCAAAGTGCAGTGTGGTTTATGAGACCGTCTTAAATCTCAAGCCTAAATTTCATATGCCATTTGGCACAACAAAGGAATGTTAATCCCGCTCGTGTGCTGCATTTCTGTCTCCTCATTTTGTTTTTGTAAACTCCTTTTTTTTACCTCAGTGTACTTTTCCAAAAAACTCCTGTATTGCAATAAAAACATCTGATATGCAAATAATTATTTGCTTTATACAGTCTTATTAATGGGTGCACAAATGTGAAGTGAATGTGGAGATCGGTACTATCATGCATGTTACAGCCAATCAGAGGACTACAGTACATCAACTAAATTTTTTATAAACAGCTAGGCTGGTTTTGGTGACCAAAAGCCTGGAGTCCATGTAGAGGGTCCTCTGAAGTAAGGGTGCATATTTAGATTTTTATCTGGAAAACTATATTCCATTCAATGGTACTCAATAGTAATTCATTCTGTTCAGTAAATCTAAGTGAACCAGTAAACCAGTGAAAAACTATTTACAATAAAGGCTGTCATTTAAAAAAAATGATAACAGGTTTACTAAGTTGTATTTCTAATGTTCATATTATACACTACTGTATATGGTCAGAACAGTAACCATAAGATTTGTATATGCCTTTTAAACATGCTGTTATAATAACCCTTCTGGGAAGATGCTCCACTAGATTCTGGAGTGTGCTTGTAGAGATTTTGCTCATTCAACCACAAAGGCATTAGTAAAGTCAGGTACTGATGTAGGGTGAGGAGGCCTGAGGTGCAGTCAGCATTCCAATTCATCTCAAAGGTGTTCAGTATGGCTAAGCTCATTATAGAGCTCTACAGCAAGACACTCAAGATCTTCGACTTCCACCCATGTAAACTATGTCTTCATGAAGCAGGCTTTGTGCACATGGGCATTATCGTGTTTAAAATTGACTGATGAATCAATGAATAGTCATGAATAGTTCTATAAGAAGGGCACTAATAACAAAATCTGCATTTTGTTTCTTTCTACAAAACTAGCTAGCAAGGTAACCAACATTTATTTTAAAACAGAAACACAGTGAATATTATTGAGTAAGAAGTCATACAGTTTTAAAAAGGGGCCCAATACACCAGTAAAGCTCATGCACTATTTATAATTCAAGTGTGAGTGTATGGAGTTATTTATGCACTTACTAACCTAATCGATTTAAAGATAATTTCACCAGAAAATGCAGCTAATGATAATTACATTATAATTATATTAGACACATGGCATTAAAAATTAATACTTATTCCTATTCCAATATAATCTATGTGTCTCATTTGTTTCATGTCCTTTTGCATTATCTGTATGCATGCAGAAAAGAAAGTTGAACATGAAGCGACTGACATTTTGACAATGTCTCAAAGATAGCTAAAGTCTACAGACACATTTTCTCACAATACACACAATACACTGCAGTGAAACTCTGCATACTCTTAATCTAGAATATAATTCCCCTCTAACCAATGTGCTGTCCACTCTTCATTTGTCAAGGACCTGAGAAATGAGAAAGTATAGCTTCATCCAGGAGTAGCAACCTTTTCAAGTGAACAAGGCAGCCATCTTAAAAAGACGAGAGCCTCCAGTTTTTGTGTTTGCCACAAAGTTTCAGGGAAACTATTTTGTGGTCAGTGCAGCTATTTGGAAAATTTTAAATACATGAGGGCAGGGATTTTAAGCTGATGTGTATGTGTGTGTGTGTAAGAAACTGAGCAAGTTTGTAACAAATGTGGTCAAGTGAAAACATATAGCACACTTGAGCAATACGCTTGTGAGAGCATATTTGGATAATAGGATACTATCTTGTGTGTGTATGTGTGTGTGTGTGGGTTGAGCGTGTGGTGTATTCCCTGACTGACAAGCCACATGGCTCCAGAGAAGGTAAACAGAGTCTCCACAACAACAATTAGGCTTTAAATATAGAGTATTTAACACACACACAAAATTAGGCTTTAAATATAGACCCGTGTTAACATACATACACACTCAATTAGACTTTGAATATAACAGTGGGCATGTGTGGAGACAGAATCCTGCTGAATAATAGTTGGCTTTTTGGCTCTGGTAGAGATTTCAGGTCCACTAAGAAAGCAGTGCTAAAGATTTCACTTACACACACACACACACACACACACACACACACACACACACACACACACACACACACACACACAGAGGCCAGAATAGAGAACATGTGACCAAATCAAAAAATTATTTCTGTCATTCATTTCCTACTGATAGACCTCACAACCACAAAAGGCTAAACTTAAATTTCCCGCCTTGCGCAGGTCTACAACCTTGTCCCTGGTGTCCTTTGACAGGCACATGGTGGTGCAGAGGTTTAAATGGAAGAGGTTGATTATGTGACACGTGTCATTTATACACATAATGAAGTTGATATTAGTAGTACCTTATTTTTCTGACTATAAGCCGCTACTTTTTTCCTACGCTTTGAACCCCGCGGCTCAAACAACGAAGCGGCTAATTTATGAATTTTTCCTGGGTTTTTCCTGGTTTCACAAACTTCAAGCCAAAAAACTGAGCGACATAACATTAGACCAATGAAATTTCCGAACGGAAACGAAAAAAGACACCTCACCTGTGTTCTGAGCTGTACGGCATCGGGAGAAAAGCTTCCACCGGGTGATTTTTAAATGCACAACGATGCCAAAAGATAAACTCCCGAGAGAAATTGTTGTGAAAGGAAGGAGGAAGACAGTGAACAATGACTTACTTGGTCGGCTACTGTTTAGATACAAGCCGTTGTAACGCGTTGATTCTGGGTCATGTGAGAGCTCGCTAACTCCAGTTGCAACAGAAATCATATAAGCACAGACAGGTTTCCAAAACTCTTGCTTTTTTATTTTTCTTGGCAACAGCGTTACGGGTTAGTCAAAGAAACTTAGAAATCAGCATCAGAAAATAATAAGGACATGTTCATCGAACACATGCAGTAATACCGGAAAAAATGCAGTGGCAGGCTATTCCCAAAATCCCGCTATGCTCCTGAAGGAAGCGCAACATACTTCACCCGTTACACCGTGTGTAACGTGTCTTTCATTAAAGCCTGTGTAAAGTACATTAGTGTAGACAGGCTTATAGACAGGTGCGGCTTATTTATGTTAAAAATAAAAATATTTGTAAAATTCAGTGGGGGCCTTATATTTGGGTGCGCGTAATTGTTCGTAAATTACGGTACTTTCCTAAAGAGATAGGACTAATTTGGGTCTGTGGAAGTCAGAGTTCTTGCTAATTTGGTATGGGATCAAATACAAAATCAATTTATAACCTTTCTCTAATTATTTTTGAATAGATTTAAAAAAATTTCTGTCTCTCTCTGTTAAAATAAACGTACCATAAAATCCTAGACTGGTTATTTCTTTGTAAAGGGGGTAAACTCACAAAATCATCGGGGTATCAAATAATTATTTTCCTCACTGTATGCTGTACCACAGCTTTTGTGACCACAGACTTGAAACTTTTTAGCAGCCCCAGCATTGAACCCATGTGAAACGTTCAGGTGCTGGAGCTACTTAGTTTCATTTGCTCTATGTTCCTAAATAAACATGCACTAAAAAATCCATGAACTAAACCAACTTCTTCAAGTAAGCCAGAAGTAATCATGTCTGCTGGCTACCTAAAAAAACATTAGCAGAGAAAATGACAACTGATTTCAGAAGTGGGATTATTATTTAATTGATTCTTGACCTTTGCCGGCACTGCACAGTCCAAATAAAGCAGCTGCAAACATTGCTACAAATTCTATTCGAAAATCAATGGAAAACTGCAGCTTGTGTCATCAGTGCTGGCTCAAATAGACGTTGGAGTCATGAACATACACAAGAAACCAAAGGTCCAGGAAACTTACATATTTTATCTTCCTCCTTCTCTGTTTCATATGAACATCAGCAAAGACAGTAAATTTCAATGGATGAGAAAATCAAGCTCTCCCCTCTGAGTTGCATGCAATTTGTTAGTGCTCTCCCACCTCAGTAGCCTCAGCCAGTGGAATTTGGAATACTCCCTTATGGAGAGTCTGTTGACACACCCCTCAGCCCCACCCCAACTAATACTACATGAGTGCTGCTAGATAACTCTACTGAACTTGCATAGCCTACAGTAAAACAGTTTTGAAGGGTGAAGTTATAAGATGCCCATAACGTATAACAATGCTGCATGGTTTTACACTGCATGGCTTACCAAATGTTTCAGAAGGACTGGGGTGATTTATTTACCTCCTTTGAAAGAGTTGCTTAGTAGGGAAGAGACTGGACATACTGCATTATTATGAGTGTCTTAAAGAGAACAGGTGTGAAATATAGAAAAATTATATGGTCAGACAAACACCTAATAGCACACATAGATAGAGACACCAAGAAACTCTAGCACAGGGGTGCACACACTTTTTCAGCATGCGAGCTACTTATAAAATGACCAAGTGAAAATGATCTACCTACAAAAAAAATGCATAAATAAATTTCTATTTTTTAATGTCATGCGATCTACCCACACTACCTTTGCAATGGACCGGTAGATTGTGTTCGACGTATTGGGCACCCCTGCTCTAGCAGAATGAGGTATCTTGCTGAAGTAGTCTTATGACAGTTTTGTCCTTTTGCCTTTTTGAGATTATTCTCTGTTAAAATTAGTTTTGCATTTGGGGATTGGTTAATTAGCATTCTGTGGGCTTAGCTTTCTAATTTTTGCTGTCATAACTTGGTTAGTCTTTAACCTTTGCAGTGGCTGCTTTTTGGCAGCAGTAGTGCATACTGTGCATGCTTCACATGCTGTCCTGGTAACTTTAGGTTATTACACAAAAAGTTATCAGGATCCCTACTGGGACCTTGAAATAAAGGCATACCAGCTGGGTCCACAGTGCAGAAATCTTCCAACTTGGATAATTAAGCATTGAGGCCAAAAGTCCTGCAAACAAGCCAATAAAGTACCATTACAAACCACAATAAATATTTGGAAAAATCATTTCCAGGGGGCATCGTTTTCCTTTTGTTTGGAGTCATAAGCTTGGGCTCAGACACACCAGCTGGGCAGTTCCAAATATGCTGGTAGATCCCAATCTTCAAGCCCCTGTACCAGTAGCAAGGCTATGTGGTAGTGTTGGGGAACAGAAAAACTGCCACATAGTACAGATTCTTGATTGATTAAATCGTTTGTCTTGCATGTGTGTCAGTGATATAGGGGTAAAAGCCAGTTTTTATTAAAAGTATTAGTAAATATTCTTTGCTGTGGACTGTATATGTAGATGTCAGTTAATCCATACAAGGGTTTTTAAAAACCTAAACTTTTCCCCGTATAGGGGAACATCATTATCAGACATTATCACTGTATCCAGAGCGCTTCTACTTAACCCTACAACCCCCTCAGACAGACGATTTTCTAAGTTGTTAAGTCCTTGTTCACAAAAGAGACAGTGAGTTCTTTTATTTAGTGTGTATTGGCATATCAAAATTCAACAGGACGTGTCTTTGGCACAATGTATTAGTTGTATCAGTACATAAAAATGCCACAAAAAATCAATTTATGCTCAGTGATTTAGGTTGCAAATGATTTCTTACCTTAACTTTTAGTGATGTATTTAATTTTTCACCAGTTGCTAAGCTGCAGGTGGGCGACAGTTCTGAACAAAATATTCAACACAGAAGATAAACTAAATCCTCCTTGTCATATGACCTTGAAATGTGAAACCATTTCTACAACTCTGCTGCAAAGAAAGGTTATGTGTATCTTAATAGCACAGGAAAAGAGTGAGACATTTGCAAGCCTGATAGCTAACCAAAAAGGAAAAATGTTAAGTATAAAACATGACAATTTTACGTTACTCAAACTGCACACTTTCCTAAGTCTATTTTTTACTTGTCATGGGGGGTCCCTAATGCCTTATGGTGGTCCAGGATCCCCCCCAGCCTCCCTCAATTTGAGCACTGTGTGCATGTGTGTGTGTGTGTGTGTGTGTGTGTGTGTGTGTGTGTGTGTGTGTGTGTGGATGTGTGGGGCAGAGTAGGCCCTAGGAGGCTGGTGAAGGGCTGGGTGGGGTTTTCTGGTAATTGTGCTGCTTCAGAAAGGGGTGGAAGTAAGAGTAAGTGTGTGTGTGTGTGTGTGTGTGTGTGTGTGTGTGTGTGTGTGTGTGTGTGTGTGTGTGTGAGAGAGAGAGAAAGAGAGAGAGAGAAAGAGAGGGGAGGTGGTTATGTCAAATTGTTCAGTGTAGAAGTACAGCTTTACATATATTTTTGCTAAGCAGGACTGGGGTCAGAAAGGCTAAGCATTGGCTAGCCTTTGTGGCACCCTGGTGACCACTCTAACACCCACACACACACAATCCAATGCTCAATCTTGCCTCAAAGGCCTCATCCTGCATGCACTAACCCACACGCATACACAACCATGCACACATTTTCAGATACAGCTTCCTCTGAACCTACAAAAATAAGCAAATACTCACACAGCTATAGTACCGTGTGCTTTTTCTGTCTCTGCACTGGCTTGATACACATGCATATTCTCAGCAGGATTTTCTCCAACAATGCCACAATGACACACTACAGGACCTGAGACAATGTGTGCAGGCATGCTGAAAGAAATATTGCTCATATTTTAGATCTCCATGTGAGATTTTAACCAAAAACCCACAGGAAAAAAGTCCACTTCACATTGCACTAATGTATAGAACCATTCCTCTACTACACAGTTCATTTACACAGAGTCTTGCATTACGCACAAGCAGATCATGACCAAAAGCAACATTTGGATACAGAAAATACATGAACATACAGACGTAGATGATTCCAAAAGCAGACATTAATCACAAACTCATACGTTTTTTTGGACCAGTATGACTTTTTATGGATGCTAAAAGCTCCAGGGGAACTGATGGATTAATCCCTTAGGTAGCAGTCATTTTGGGTGGAGAACAATATAGGGAACTAGGAAAATAGGAAACAAGGATCACAGATTATTCAAAAGTATTACACTAAAGAAATGATCCTGAAACACTAAAGGCTGGGGTTAAGCTAACGTTTTATCTCCCCATACATCAATGCAAGTTGACTGCCTCACACAAGACTGCCCACTATTTAAATACAGGTTGAGAAATAAATATTTGTGTGTTTGTGTGTAAATGTGTTGGCATTAGAAGGACTGGCATCCATCCACTATTATATGCCTTGTGCTTAACTTCCCTGGGAGAGAATTTGCTATTGTATAGGTAGCCCTTCTGATAACTTTAAACAATTTTCCAATAACAGGTTAGTACATAAATAAATAAAAAAAAAAAAAAGTAATCTTGAGCTTCTGGAAAAAATACATCTAAATATCAGGTCAAAATATGTTGATTTGACAGTTATGAGAAAGTTCTAAACAGAAACTATCCAGGCTTCTTAAATTGTAGCAGTGATAAATCTGTCCCAGAATAGTCATTAAATTGTTAAACATTCCACAGTTTGACAGGAAACCCTTACTGTCAGGGATGCTTCGCCTCGGTCCAGCACTCAATCAGAGATCACATTTAATCCTCGAGATGCACAAAAATGTGCAGATGAGACTATGAATATTGCAACTCACAGGGTTCTTTCCCTGTGCTTTTGGGTTTTCTCTTTTAGGAATCCCTCAAAAAGCTTTAAGCAGAACCCTATTACAGAACGATTCCTTTTCTGAAAGGGTTTGTGTGGGACCAGTTTAGGAAGCCCTTCATTCTTTAAAGAAGTTAAAGAGGAAACTATTTTGACTAATTTGCTCTGTATATGTATAACATTCATTAAGGCTCGGAAACCTCTTTATTTTGCTAATGATCATGGTGGAACAGTGAGCGCAATGCAGGAGTAGACCTTGAATAGAACCAGAAACTAATCTACCAGAATGTTATTTAAGAGGTGAGAGAGAACCAAAGAAAAGACACACAATGACAGCCTTAAATGATAGTAAACCGATCTCAGGATCACACCAGGGATCCAGGAGTTTTGTGGTGGCATCAGTAACCTGCAAAATCTCATGTTTGTTCAAATGGAACAACTAACACCATAGACAATACTCTCCCACTATAAATGTAATTATTTATAATTTCTCATACAAACTGGCTTTGTAATGAATTTGCAATTGTAAAACTGTGTATAAGACAAGATTATGAGACTAATAGTATATTTTGGTGTTTCTTGTCAGGAGGCTATGCAACAAATAAAGAAGACTTCAAAGACTTGAAAGGATGCAGAGTGAAAATGATGGAAGGTGACAGGCAGGCTGAAAAATTCACCTTTCTCCAAAATCCATAACTCTACTGCACTATGTCTGCCTGCAAGGCAATGAGCACTGCAACGATTTACAACCTTCTTCTCCCAATTACCAGATAGACAAATAGAGAATGAAATAAAAAAAAAAAAAAGAGAAAAAGACAATGACAAGAGGAAAGAGAGAGAGACAGGGAAAGGCAGATAAGGAGAGAGCAACCAGGAGAGAGAGAGAAAAAGAGAGAGGCAAAAGCAAGGACACGACGTGAGGTAAATAGACAAAAACAAAAGAGGAGAATGCGTCTGTGAAGTAGCAGGCAGGAGAAAGGAGGAGGAAGTGCTGAATGGGAAGAGCAGCGGTGTGTAAGCGGTATGTGTGTGAGAGAGAGAGCACCGAGGCCTTCCCACACACAGCAGCCCGGCCACCCTGCTGAGCCCAGCCAAGGGGAAACGCTCAACTCCCCCGAGCCATGGGGTCAAGGCTGGATATGGTTGGGGGGTGGAAGGTGGTTAGGGTCATGTGTAGTGGGAGGATCCAAGAAAGGGTGAAGCAGTGAGGAAGACTTACTGTATACTGAGGTGGTTAACTAGGTCAGAAATATGAGGCCATGGTCTGTGGTTGGTTAGAGGGGGTATGAATATGGGGTTAACAGGAGGTGTATTCTGGGGTGCAGGGAGAAAGAGAGTGATTGACTAAAGGCCTAAAAAGTGCCATTTTGAGATTGGGGTTAGAGTTGTCTGCCAATTCAAATGCCAAATGAATGCCTGAATGTTTAAATAAAAGTTTAATGTAGAGACAATGATTTTGCCTCAGACTTGGGGATACTTTTATGCCTAGTGAGGCATTTCCAGAGGTGCGTGAGAAGGGTCAACAGAGTTTAATGTGCCAAGGGGTCTGGCGCCTGTGTGCATGCATGTGTGTATACATAATGTGTTTACCGGCATTCATTGTGTGGCTGAATTACTGTACTTCCTGTTGAGAGAGGCAACATCTCAGCACTTCAGACTTAGAGACCAGAGAAAACAGGCATGCCAAGTTTACAGAGAATTAGGACATTTATTTCAAGTTCAAAGTGACACTTTTTTTTGGCCTGATTCATACTTCCCAGTAATGAACAAAGGTCTTATATTCTACCTCATATCTCCTAAATGAAGCACTTTTTAAAATAGCATTATCTGATTACATCTGATTACAAATATTCTCTAATTAGTCGTAATGCTGCTGCTGCTGGTATGGGGTAAGATGTTTCTCTTGTACACATTTCACAATCATAAGTGTTAGAATCTGCTTATCTTGAAAATAAATAAAATCATTGGATTAAATAGTAGATCTTATATGTGACCATGCATTTAACCAGTGAAATGGAAAAGTGCAAACAAAATGCTTAAATGTAAAAAAAAAAAACTGTCATATAAATACTCTGGGAATTCCTTCACACTACAGCCCCACTTTTGCTGGCAACTCAGCAACTGTACCCACACATTATTTGCATTATAGTGCCAGCCAAACCGGCAAAAACTACAAAACCCTGCCATCTGCCCTTTTTTTCTGCCTTTGTGCTTATCATGTACAACTGATGATCTGTCGACCTGCGAGGTAGACTTCAGCTATTAATTCATTGCTTCTTGAGCATACATTTACTATGATTGATGTTATAAAACATTTTTCTTTTTCTGGTTATTAAAGACGCATATTAATCAGGCAAAGCTGATTGCAGGGTTTTTCAGGTGACAGATGCATTCACAGATCTGCAAAGACATAGATGGATCACAGTTACAAAACTAAAGAGAAAAAATAAATAAATAAATAAAGACCAATTTGAAGCCAGCATTCAGCATCATTGACACCTGAAAGTTGTTTGAAAAGTGTGGAGAAAGATTATACAATCCAAGAATATAGCCTTTAATTATAATTTATTTATTTAGAAAAGCTTTTAAATAGCTTTAGTTTTAGATCACACAGTTACATATTATAGACACCACAAGACTGCAAGGCAGAGTAGCAAGAAACATACAGTATGTTCAATATGGATTGTAAAAAGCACTCATAACAAGATGCCAATTGATATCCTTTGACTTTGATATACTGTATGTAAGAGCAAAGAACAAAGGCATAGGTACAATAGGCCATTACAATTCATAAATTAAAATCATAAAACCATCTTAAAATTGTAAATAAAAAAGTCTACCTTAGGACCATTTCATAATAATGGCAGGAACAATTCACTTTAGATCATAACAACGAGGAAAGGATTAAAGCTCTTATGAGTGACTCCTTGCATGTTGGTTGTAGGGAAGTATCAATTACTTTAGCTTGACATGAGCAGCTACATAGAGCCAGTGAAGTAAGATGAAGAGAAGTGTGACGTGCACTTGTTTAGGCTGGTTGTGGTTTACCAGTTCAAACTGGTTAGCCAGGGTTACAGAATTCCACGTACTGTATAGATAATGTGTGCATAGACAAAGAACTGCATCTCATTCTGCTGATATGAAGCAAAACACAAAGACTTTTTGCCAGATGTGGTCTTTCAGGGTTTGTTAGTTATTATTTATTAATCAATCTTTGCCTGTAGACATTTTTAATGACTAAAACAGCCTTCAGAAAATCAGCTTTGTTTTCTGGAAACCTGGTGCATGTACCTGCACTTACTGTGGCCAGATACACTTCGGAATTACATGCTTTAATATATTATTTAAAGATCTAACTGATCCATTAGTTGTGTGTGCACTTAACAGATTGCTGCTGGGCTTATATATATCCCACAAGACATAAACACCATGCCTGGGACTGTTCTTGTCTTTCTGGCTCTGGCAGTGTTTTATGTGTCCTGAAACATGTGTTAGAAATCAAGAACACACACTCGGTTCTCAGACTGAGAGGACCCTTGACAGTGAGAAGGATAATGTCTCTTTGTATCTAATAAGATCATGGATGATTTTCAGTTTCAGTCTTGTATGAAGCACAGTGTTTGGTTTAATGAGGCACGCCTTCTATAATTTCCAGCCGAATACAGGACTGTTTATGAACTGAATATTTTCATAAACTAAACACACTATACTCTAGGATTACTTATATTACACAAGCGAACCAGATCGAATTTCGCTACAAAATCTTACTACAATATAGATGACGATGACAAAAACTTTTTGCTGAAAGCAAAGGTATATGCTCTTTTCTATGCAGACGGTAGTCTAAACACACATAATCAGTCCTTCATTAGTCCCTGTTGAATTTTGTACTCGACCCATCACTCTGGGGTTATGTCACACTTGGCAAAGCTGTGATAAGTTTGCATCATTCCATAATAAACACATACCAGTACACTTACTGTAACAGCACAGCACATATGGGAAGATTAGGACAAGCATCCAAGTTTTATCCTTCACTGGGAAAGAGTCACATAGAGGCTATGCTATAAAGCTTTTGTGGTTGGTTTTGCCCAATCCCAAACATTTATATAATGACAGGCACTCTCTATGAAAGACTTAAACAGACCAGACAGGCTCTGATTTCAGATCTGCACACAGTGATCTGGTTTACATCAACACAAACCTGATCATTACCAACTCTAGGCATGAAGTATAAATTTCTGATTATAATGTACAACACATAGAGATTATTGTAATTTCCCATAAGTATTGTTAGGCAGGGGTTAGGCTTTACATTTATTGAGGCCTGGGAAAATTGTGACATTTTGACATATTTGTTTTCTCTTTTGCTCATATATCACAAGTAGGAAGACAACTACAATGAAACATTCCACTGATATAATGATAGCAAACACACTCACTGTCTATATAAAAAAGTAAGTAAATATGTAATAAATAAAATATATGTACAGAATAACTATGACCAATACAAAATGTGTATTCTTTAGCTTTTTTCATAGCTGCAGACTAATAAGCTTTTCAAAAGTCCATCTAGCAATAAGTCCACGTTTATCAATATTATCCATAATGTTTTTTTTATATTCTTTGAGATGCATTTAACAATATCTTAGCTGTATGTATACGTATATACATATTACCATTTGCATGCAGCTAGAAAGAAAGCTTTCTGAGGGAATTGTATCTCTGGATGGCCTTTAAGTTGCACCATGATGTGGCCTTCAGTCTCTCATGCAGATAATAAGCTAGAAAAACTAGCTCATGGTTTGCTTACCTCTAGGTTGGATTATTCTAATGCCTATCTATCTGTATGTTGCAAAAATGCATGAACAATTTCAAATTATTCCAAAATCCTTACTAGATTTACTAGTATTGATTTACAAAGTACTGAACAATGTCACACTGCACTACCTGAAAAACTTCTGTTCTTTCACGATTCGCCTTGCCTGCTTCGATCAAAAGATGCAGGGTTTTAAACAATAAGGGCTACAGCAGGGGGCAGAGCTTTCTTTTATAAAGACCCACAGTTATGGAACAACCTTCCAATTAGTGTTTTGGATTTAGACAAAGTCTCAGTCATTAAGTCTAGGCAAAAAAAGAGTGTTAGAGTGCGCATAGAGTGTTTTGGTAAATTAAGATTTTTTGATGTTGTTGCTCCAATACTACTGTATGTGGTATAAAAATTGCTGTAATTTCTAAATAGTTAATGCAATATTTTAGTAAACACCTTGAATTAAAGCTACTGGAAGTCAACTGAATTGTTTTGTTCAAATGACTTTTAGGTTGAAAAATGTTTACTTAAAAATAACTTATAAAATAATCATTAAAATGACATTTATAACATAAAATCTATAGAACAGGAGCCTCATCATTTCTTTGCCTGATAGCCGTCTGCCCTTATAATGTTCAAATACCAATTTGCAAGTTTTTATCTATTGGAGAAAATTCCTGTCTTTAATCAGCATTCAGTAGCATTAATACTTTAGCAATTACTAGCCCAATTGTGAACATTCATCACAAATATATATTATAATAGATAATTAATTAATTGTATTGCCCACATGAGAAATGCCTGAGACATAAATGATAAAAATATATGTTTTATATATACAGATTCTCATCACAAAAGTGACTACACACCTCACATTTCAGCCACAAACGTAGTACTGTATATCTTCTCAAGGGATGTCATTATAGAGGAGTGGAAGAGGATCCCAGCAACAACCTGTGCAGCTCTGGTGAATTCCATGCCCAGGAGGATAAAGGCAGTGCTAAATACAATGGTGCTCACACAAAATATTGACACTTTGGACACAGTTTTGACATTTTGACATGTTCACTTAGGGTGTCCTCGCTTTTGTTGCCAGCTAGTTTTGATAATATTGACATTATTGTATGTTGAGTTTTTTCCAGAGGACAGTAAATCTTTACTGCTATACAAGCTGCACATTGACTACTCTAAATATATCCCAGTTTCTATTGTATTTCTATTGTATTGTTCCTTGAGAAGACATACTAAAATATGTGAGGGGTGTAGTCACTTTTGTGAGATACTATGCATATGTAAGTATATAGCATACAAGCCAATATATTGGATAGCAATATATATAAAATTTCATACTAGATATAAAAACATATTAGTTTTATCTTACTTTTCACAATCTTTATCTAAGTGCAATATGACCAAGACCTCAGAGAGAAAGCAGTTTATTTAGCAACTGAACTGAAATTTTGAATAAATAAAAAAAATTATAATAATACCAGATTAATCTTAATGTCTTCCAATTATCGAATGAACCAGGAAGTTCAATTCATATCAACAACTTTATTCACTAAAATTTTACTGAAATGGTTTTATACGGTGAAGGAAACCTGCCAAAAGATACCCAAAAGCAAAAATTGTATGCTGTGGTCCCACAAACCTTTTAGTCAGAAATCAATATTAAATAACTCCCATATGATTACAGTAGGAAAAATATTTTGTTCCCTTGCTGATTTTGTGAGTTCATCCCTTTCAAATAAATGAACAGTCTAGAATTTTTATAGTAGGTTTATTTTAACAGACAAAATATTTGTAAAAAATATTTATAGGTTACAAATAGGTTATAAATGTACAGGTTATAAATTAATTTGTATTTGATAGAGTGAAATAATATGATTTATCATATTTATTTAATCCCATACCAAATTAGCAAGAATTCTGACTCCCACAGACCCAAATTAGTCCTGTCTCTTTAGGAAAGTACTACTAATATCCTCTCGTTATGTGTAGAAAAGTCACTTGTCACAGAATCAACCTCTTCTATTCACACCTCTCCACCACCATGTGCAAGACCAAAGAGCTGTCAAAGGATGTCAGGGGCAAGATTGTAGACCTGCACAAGGCTGGAATGAGCCTTGGCCATATGTTTCTGGTCATTGTCATCTTGAAAGACTCAGCCAAGAACCATCTTCAGCATTCTGGCTGTTCTCACCCAATATTCTACAGTACATGGACCCCTTTATGTGGTGAGGTCTTCCTGTACCCTTAGCAGAGAAACAGACCCAAAGCAGAATGTTTCCTCCTCCATGTTTGACAGTGGGGATGGTGTTCTTAGGGTCAAATTCAGCATTTCCAAACATGGTGAGTCGAGTTGATGCCAAAGAGCTCAATTTTGGTCTCATCTGACCACATCACATTCTACCAAGTCTTCTCTGAATCATTCAGGTGTCCATTGGCAAACTTAAGACGGGTTTATGTGGATTCTTGAGCAGAGGGACCTTGGTGTGTTAGCAATAGTTTTCTTAGTGCCTGTGGTCCCAGCTTCCTTGAGATCATTAACAAGCTCCTCCTGTGTAATTCTGGACTGATCCTTCACCTTTCTTAGAGCATCCCTACCTCATGAGATGATATATATATATATATATCATATTCTTTCGCTCTCTGTTAAAATAAATCAACCATTGTAAGAGGTAATTTTACAAAATCATCAGGAGATCAAATCATTATTTCCCCCACTATAAATGTCCCCAAAGTCTCTAGACATAACTTAACATCTTTTTAACTTAACGGAGAAGAGGTGGTAAAGGTGGAGGAGTTCACGTACCTGGGGTCAACAGTGCAAAGTAATGGAGAGTGTGTTAGAGAAGTGAAGAAAAGAGTGCAGGCAGGGTGGAGTGGGTGGAGAAGAGTGGCAGGAGTCATTTGTGATAGAAGAGTATCTGCAAGCGTGAAGATAGGTAGAAGAATGCTGAGGATGGAGACACCAGGAAGGAGGAAAAGAGGAAGACCAAGGAGGAGGTTTATGGATGTGGTGAGGGAAGACATTCAGGTAGTTGGTTTGAAAGAGGCAGATGTAGAAGACAGGGGGGTATGGAGAGGGATTATCCACTGTGGCGACCCCTAATGGGAGCATTTAAAAGAAAAAGGAGAAGACATGACAAGCATGTCACACAAATAACAGTGGTAAACAAAGTTTTGAAAGACACCTTTTTTTTTTGTGCAAAGTGTGAGTAAAAAAATGGCAATTATGTAGGGGATGTAATGTTCAGTTGATAAAGTTACATTTTGTTTTGTTTGTTTTTTAAGATGCATTTCATCTATTTCATCTTTGGGAGATCCTGTATATAACATGATTTTCTGAGTGAAGATGTCTAAAAGCAGAACTGAATTGTTGACATTACTTGTTAAGGCATTCTTAATTGTTAACATTGTTAATCCTGTTTTTTAAACTGTGCAATTACAATAAATAAAATTTGTATTTATACACTGTATTTATACATTTGTACAATGTTTCTGCTTTAATATTTGCACATTTTTCTTTGTTGCTGTAAGATAGAAATGTCATAGAATCTTATCCTTATCTTATCTTATCTTATCTTATCTTATCTTATCTTATCTTATCTTATCTTATCTTATCTTATCTTATATTCTGATGGATTGATCATGGCTGGTTGTAATCATCAATGACCTTAAAGAAATGTGTTTCCGAACCACATAAGCGCTGGACTTTCCCCTTTTAAATCCAGGTGGGGTTTCCTAAACTCTGCACCATAACAAACACACCAGGCATCATTAATGCACAATGTCACAAAGGCTAATACATGGCTAATAATGGCACTGAAGTGTATCAGTGTTAAATGTCTTTCTTTCTTTCTTTCTTTCTTTCTTTCTTTCTTTCTTTCTTTCTTTCTTTCTTTCTTTCTTTCTTTCTTTCTTTCTTTCTTTCTTTTATTTAAACAACATGATTAAACAACTTTTTTCCTACACAAGAATGTTGATGCCAATAGAATTTGGTACAAATGAACATTTACCAACAAACAACAAGAATATAAATGATGCTAAATAAAACTTGTGTGTTATCAAAGTCTGCTTACAATGAAAATAAAAGGACTTGTCATGCACTGCTAGGGTTAGAATAAACCCCACCACAAACTTTAATTACTAATGAAAGTATTACTGCTTACTGTTCAAGTGTGACAAACATGGCAAAAAAAAAAAAAAAATCAGGAAGGGGCAAACACTTTTTCACACCATTGTACATAAGCTCTGGTTTCTGTCTGTGTAAAGTTTTGAAAGTTTTCCGTCTTTCGCTGTGGATTTCTTCCGGGTCCTTCAGTTTCCTCCAACCCCCTACAAAACATGGACATAATTGCTTTTGGGTGGGAACGGTGCCCTGGTGTGGGGGTATTCTTTGCAACCCTTCTGAAGATAAATGAAGTTGCATTTGCAGTTGCATTTGCATTCCAAAATAAAAAATAGGTAAGACTGCTGTGAGACCATTCCCAATAACAGGTTCAAGCCAAAGCACCCAATGTTTGTAACTTTATGTTCAAGGGAAATGACATACAATTGCATTTTTGTCTCCTGAAAACTATTCCCTGTAGACATCTATTTATTCGTAAGACAACAGCGCCCTCAACTGTTCAATAAGTAATTGTACAAACCACCCCTCATTATTGAACAAAATGGCATTTTAAATTATAATATATTTGAAAACATTTAAAGATACATATTTTTGTGGCAAGCTGTGGACACATGACCAGCAACTTTGTATTCTGTAGTATGAAAATTCCCCTTTAATGTTGCTTTTTATGTTGTTTGCCAGTGTTGCATTAAACCTGTCCTCAACCATACTGAACACTTTTGGGATGAATTAAAATATGAACTGCATGCAAGACCACTTCATTTAACATCAGCACCTGACTTTGTTAATACTCTTATTAATGGTGAGTAGGCACAAATCGCCACAACCACAATTTAAAATCTAGTGGAATGCTTTCCAAGAAGAGTAAAGGCTGTAATAGTAGTAAAGGGAAGATTAAATCTATAGTGATATATGTGATATATAACAAATGCATATTAAAGTTTATGACTGTGGTAAGACCTGCAGTGCTGTATGGTTTATAACAATGGCATTGACAAAAAGACAGGAGGCAGAGCTGGAGGTGGAAGAGTTGAAGATTGCAATTTTAATTGGGAGTGATGAAGATGGACAGGATTAGAAATCAATTTATAAGAGAGACTCCGCAGGTAGGACGTTCTGGAGTCAAGGTGAAAGAAGCATGATGGAGACGGTTTGGTCATGTGCAGTGGAGGGACATGTAGAATATCAGCAGAAGGATGCTGATGATGGAGGAAAAGAGGAATTTCAGGGAAGTGGTTTATGGATGTTTTGAGAGAAGACATGCAGGTGGTTGGTTTAAAAGAGGCAGATGTAGTGGACAGAGTGATATCAAGACAGATGATCTGCTGTGGAGACATATGATCTTATATGTGGGTATGAAATTGATCAGGTTTCTATCTTTGGCAATAAAGTGTATATAAAACTTTTTGCTTTAAAACCTTATGAATTACAATCACTAGAGGGGATTCAACAAATCACACAAAATTACACTGATACAATGATACAAAACCACCCTTTTCACCTGCAGTCTTCTTCTTCTTTCAGCTTCTCTTATTAGGGGTCGCCACAGCAGATCATCCGTCTCCATACCCCCCTGTCCTCTACATCTGCCTCTTTCACACCAACTACCTGCATGTCCTCCCTCACCACATCCATAAACCTCCTCCTTGGTCTTCCTCTTTTCCTCCTTCCTGGTGGCTTCATCCTCAGCATTCTCCTACCGATATACCCCATGTCCCTCCTCTGCACATGTCCAAACCATCTCAATCTCACCTCCCTCACCTTGTCTCCAAAACGTCCTACATGCGCTGTCCCTCTAATAAACTCATTTCTAATCCTGTTCATCCTCGTCACTCCCAACAAAAACCTCAACATCTTCAGCTCTGCTACCTCCAGCTCCACCTCCTGTCTTTTACTCAATGGCACTGTCTCTAAAACCATACACCATTGCAGGTCTTACCACAGTCCTATAAACTTTTCCTTTCACTCTTGCAGACACTCTTCAATTATAAATTTTCACCTGCAGTGCTTTGCCTTAATGTGCAGCAGCAAATATAAACATTAGAAATACGTTTTATAAAACTAAAATACACGACACATGAATACACAAAACACAAAATACACATTATTTCTACTTGGGTGAAAAAACCCTACAAAGGTACATGATTTTACATGTACTTCAGTATCAAAAGAACAAGTAGTGAGATATGAGACCTGTGTTTTAGGTGATGAAGGTCAGTGTTCTTTCCTTCTGAGTATCACACATTTCTGAAGTGATTTCTAATATCTAATATAAAGGCACCATTCAGTAAGAGTCCCAAAGCTTCACTCAAACTCTCGTGTGAACAGTGTGTTAGGCTTATTGTCTTATAAATTCACTTCTATGTAGCTAGAAGGGGGATGTATTTATTTTCCTGAAATGTAATACAACATGTAATACATTAAACTCTAGTGAAATAAAAGTTGCCTAAAATAACAATGTTAATAAAAAAAATACTCTAATTTGATTATCAATCTGAAGTAAGTGCAGTAACAAAGTAAACAAACAAACAAAAAGTCGTTACTGGAAAAAACACCTGGAAATCCGTGTGGGAGTCGCACAGAAAGAATAAAACCTTTAAACTTTAATTTCAGTTCAATTTTATTGACTTTTTGGTGTTTTATGTAAAAAAAATTAATTAAAAAAAATCACATTTGCGACTATACTGTTTGTGTTTCAGTCGCAGTTTTTATGCATCGATAAATTCAGCTCGTACTGATTCTGCATTATGGTGAGTTTAGTTCCATGTTCATAATATATGCAATCATTAAATTAACAATTAAATCATATAATATGTATAATAGAAATATAAAATGCGCGTTATCGCGCGTGAAGTCACAGTCTCTCTCACTCACTCACTCACACACACACACACACGGCCCAGTCCCAGTCCCAAAGATTGTGTTACGTGAAACTGGTTGGTGATGCAAGACATGTTGGGGAGCGCTGTGTTGTTCAGTGGTATTAGGATTGAGCAAAAGGAGGATGATTAATCCCAGTCTTTAAAATAATCGTTCGGATTATCTATATATCTGCTATGACGGGACAAGGAAACAATATTTCAGCGCTGGAAGAGAAAAAAACTTCAAGTCCCACAATCCATCAGTTCGGAAAAAAGACGGGAGTTGCAAAAAAAGGCAGCGGTTTCCATTCATTTGGGCATCAAAACGAGCGTAAAGGGAAACGCCACTGCCGCGTTATTGCCATATAAATGGCGGTGCGACCTTAAGGAGCAAAACGGATTCGTTTTAAACATGGCGAAAGACCAAGAAGTCGAGCGCATCGCCAAAAAACTGGACAAAATGGTGCACAAAAACAACACGGTGAGTGCGAACGGTGCAGCATCAGGAAGCAGGTAGCGCCGGGGCGCGTTCAGGTCAGCAGCGCTGTCAGGCATGGAGGAGCTTTCTGGAAGGAAAAGAAAAGAGAAAAGAACAGAGAGAATAGAAATCAGTGTTGCACGCTGAATGCATGGCGTGTCGAATGGCGACGAACATTCCGGCCGTGTGCATGGCAGATTAAAATGCAACATTATAACTGGATGCGGTGCCGTCAAACCGCAACATCGCCACATTATACTGTCTTCTAGGCAACTATGTGGAATGTCGTTCAACATGCAAGGCGTGTTTTTGTTAGTTTTATTTGACAACGGCGATGTATCTGCAAACTGCTTTCAGCGTGAAACTCCGTGGAAGAGTAAAAAAAAAGCTAAATGTTTTATTAGGAGGCTTGTTATAAAGGCCTCTGACATGCACATGTATTTCGTGTAGCTGCAACACAATCACATTTGGCTTATGGTGATATGTGCTGATGTGCTGATGAGCTGGCAACTGGTTCTTCTCCAAATTTCTCTACTTCTCTTTTTTTGCTTTCAGAGCAAAACTGTCTTTACTCTTCAATTCCCTCCTACACCTTTTTTTATTATTATTATTTCGTCTAATTTTCTAAACTGCACCTGATCGCACCATGTTTTCCACCCGGTGAAATTTGGAAACTGGACTTGCAATACTTGCAGTATCTGAGAACATCTTTCTGCGTCACCGGAAGTGGTTACACTATTCAAGTGATTTCAGGCAACTAGTGATTTTTGTTTTGTACAGTAGAAACTTACTTGTTGAGCGCCGGTCAAAAAGAAAGAAATAAAATAAAAACATTACCCCGTTTATAATATTTTGTTTTAATCCTAGGATGGCGCCATGGACCTTTTAAAGGAACTGAAGACTATGAAGATGTCCCTAGAAACCCTGCAGGTAATTCAGTCAACGCCGCAACTTCTTAATATTTATAATTTCCTTTTATTTATTTATTTATTTATTTTTTATAACAGCAACACTAATGTTCACTAATGTTTAGCAATAAAGGGTTTCACAAGCCAGACCTCGTGAGCAAGAACACGAGAATGCTGTGCACACAATTTTTGAATAACATTTAAACACAGGATGCTTCTGTCTAAACATCCATCTATCCATTGACTGTCTTGCGCCCTAAAGCTTATTGTGCTTCTATGTTCAAAAGCTTGCTTCCCTATGTAGAAATGTAAATATTCCATCACATTAAACATTGTAAAGGTTTTGGTTATAAACCATGTTCTTATCCAGGTACTAACAGAAGTGCTCTAAAGCCCCAATGAATGTACATCATCATACTGGATCACTAGGTCACAGACTAATTTAAGTATGCCAATGAAGAGGTAGGTTTTAGTCGCCGTTTGAAGCTCACACGTGACTCGGCTCTTTAGACATCTAGGTGATGTTTATTCCTCCACCTGGATCCCAAAACAGTGAAGAGTCTTAATGCATGGCTTCCTACTCCAGCCTCCGAAAGACAACAGCTTGAACAAGCACCCGATTGCCTTCATGAACAGAAATGGATGAATCCATTTAATGTTGGAGAGAAGAAATTGATATGATTGTCAGAGTGAGAAGAGAAGGTCAGTTTATAGTCCATGGTTAGCTCAAGGTTACGTGCAGTGGGAGACTGAACATTCGAAGTGTTGTCTAGGTAGATAACGGTTTCGCCATTTATTATGGCTCAGTTTTACGTTATGGCTCCGATATCCGCGTACGTATTAAATATGCAGCAGCCATCATTGTTGCGTCTCATTTTGCTGCATATCATGATGTTAAAGATTTAGTTTTGCGAGTTTTAAAAAAAAATATATATATTATTTTTATTTATGCTTCTCCACAATTTTAGTCATGATTTGATTGAACTGAGATTTATTACATGGAATATTTCATGGTACCAGCTGCACGTTGTAGTGTTGCTTTGCTCCAGTACTTTAGAAATGTTAGTGCTGTGGCAATATTTTTTTGACAAGTCAGAAATTATCTGATTTAGTATTTTATCACCAGATTTATTGGCTATCTACAATGTCAAGGTTTGTGACTTCTGAAACTCTGACGAGTTTAGTGCTTTGGGACAGAAAGAGATCACATTGCTGTTTTAGCTCTACAACAAATATTTTTTTTAGATGGATCAGTTTTAATCTGTTCCTGCAACTTCTTTTCACTTTAAGGAGCTTTTGATTGACCGAAGTGGCCAAAAGAAAATTGTTAGCACCCTTGATGAAAATACTTAAATATATTTAGTATAAAATCATTAACAATATGCAAGTGTTATGTTGCAAACCTGACCATAACATGCATGTGTGCTTATTAGCTATCTCATTTCATATTAGTCCCCTTCCAATACCCTGGGTTTCCAGTAGACTTCAGCACTTGGGTGTAGGGAGTTGCAAATTCAGCCACAAGAGCATTATTGAGTCATGCACTGTGGTTAGGTGAGAAGGCCTTGGGCACAGTTAGCATTTAAGTTCATCCCAAAGGTGTTTTAGAGATCAGTGCTTTAGGCATACTATATTTAAATAATTTTTCCTTAACCTTGGCAACCATCTTCCTGAACCATGTCTTATGCACAAGGGGCATTGTTATGTTTAAACAAGTCTGGTCCCTGAGCAGAGGTACCCTGACTTTTTCCTACGAAGGGTCAAAAATCAAACTTAAAAATAATAGTTAATTATACTAAAATTTAAGTTATAATAAAATTAACGTTACCCTTGTTCCTCTTATTTATGGTTTGTTATTTATAAATAAGTCGGAAAAATCTGTAATCTTAACTAATGCCGTTTTATTTAACGTTCTAGTTTATTGAAACTTATCGTACAATGAAAAACAATTCAATTTATCGTGCAAACAGGTTAAATGCCTAATACAGCAATTACATGACTTCTAAAAAGAAATGAAGCTGGTCCTTATTTTAAGGATAAATATAATTATTACCAAATTTTATATATATATATATATATATATATATATATATATATATATATATATATATATATATATATATATATATATATATATATAATATAATATAAAATTTCTCCTTTCATAGAGCATGGAGGCCCTAGTTTGTGCATTTCTGCATTAAAGGCAGTGACGGTTAAATACTCCCATATGGCTGCAGTGGTCAGATGTTAGTGAATCCTTTCATTTGTAAGTTTTTATTTTTTTATTATTATTTTATTCTGTTTTCAGGGCCTACAGTAAGTCATTTCAATATATTAACATGCGTCTGTCAACAGATCAATGCCACAATTTAAGGTTACTTGATTAAGTGTTCTACAGTCAGGATGGTTAACATACAGTCGGAAATATTCAACATTCTTTATCAATTTAGTTATAATTCAAAATAAAATTAAAAACTTCAACATTTTAAACAGTCACAAGCTTCAGCTATGCCATATAGAAATAGATTGACCGGGCAGCTTCAGCCCTTTAAGTTGTCCACTTCAATATTTAGTCCAAACCGTGTAACTTTTCTCTAAGATACGTTGAATTTAATGTAAATTCTGCTGTATTGCTTGAGCATTACTGAGGAGTTTTTTTATTTTTTTTTTTGGTTCTGATCAAAGAAATGAGTGCCTAAAGCCTCCTATTGTATGCAAGTATTATGAATGTGTGAACGCTGTGTGGCAATATTTGGGTTTGAATTATTTGTACTGTAGATGTGTTTTGTTATTTAAATATCTAGTAAGGGTTATAATAGACCTTTTAACTCAGTGATTAATATACAAACATGTAGGCTGTTTTGTTAATACCCGTCTGTACTGAATTGTATTGCTTAGTATATATTGTGCAAAGTTCTGCCCACTCCATTTTGTCTATGAAAAGATTCAGTAGCATTTTTGTTTATACTTGAACTCTGGAAGCTTTTTGAAGGCAGACACTCAAGGTTGCTATTGCATAAAAAGGTGGTCATTTATACAGAACATAAAAGCCTAATCCTCACTGTTTAATTTCTCTAAAAGTCATATAACCCATCGAATATGTGTCATCATGGAGTGCACGATATACAAGGAAATTTAAAAATAAAACTCTTTCAGACACAAATCTGCAAATGGGTCATACTTGGAACTTAAAGGACAAATGTTAAAAACAACATTTAAATCTACACAAAAATTAAGTTTAATAGTTATAGGTTGAACCAGCTATCCTGGTTTCCTGATGGGATGTAGAAGAGAGTCCACTATAGTGGACCCAGGCCTGTGTATGATCTGGATAAATTGTGTATTAAAGAGTGCTCACATATTTGATTCTCTGGATTCACTGGTCTCAATGTGCAGGGAAAAAAATAAATGATCCATCCAGGGGTGGCATTTTAGTTAGGATAGGAGAGTTTTACAATTAAAGGTTAGATTTTTCTAATTAACATTTTTACCAGTGTCAATTTGTTGTTTTGTTTGTCAGTGTAATCAACTTAATACAATTTCACTGAAGGACCAAATGTTTGACTTTCTTATGTATATTTTGCACAATGTGTTCAGTCCACAAGGATTGGGATGTCTGTGAACGCTGTGAGGAAGCAGAGTTCAGATGAGGAGGTGCAGACTCTGGCTAAATCTCTCATCAAAACCTGGAAGAAACTGCTTGGTAAATTTTTTTCTTTCTTTAAATTGGTACTGTTGCAAAATTATGTTCCTGTTATGAACCAAGACCATTTTATTGTACTAAAATATTCCTCAAGTAACTCAAGTAATTATTTGCCTCAATATTTCATTTGGTCTATTTTTAACTAACTATGTACGGGGCGTTGTATCCATTATTACTGACGCACCACCCTCCAAACTCTGGACTTACAGTTTTCTGTGTTTACTGGTCTCGGGGTCTCATTTATAAATGTTGCATACGCACAAAACGATTCTGGAAACGTGTGCAAAGGCAAAGGTTGTGTGCGCAATTGTGGTTGTCAATTGCCAGTTCCCCTAATCACCTTCTGTATTTCCACGTTGTGCGTACGCAGGGTTTTAGAGTTTACTTACAGCAGCGCACTTTCTCCCATTATGTTTTTTTTTTATTTTTTTTAGATAAATCACATCCTTTTGGTGGAAAGTGGAATACACACGTTTCCAGCCCTGTAATGTACGTATGCCACGTTTATAAATGAGACCCCTGAACAGGTAACGCAGAAGACGCTGCAAAATGAAAAATGGAGGAAAGAAGAAAAAACAGAGAGAGAAGATGATTCAGGCTAAATAACACAACAGAGTTTTCTAAAGTTTGGGATTATTTAAATTTTTTATTACATTTTTTATTTTTTATTGCATTTGCCATATACTCCAGAATATCATGAGGAATGAGCAGATAAATTGCAATTAACTGCAAATGTCTTTGCCATAAAAATGAACTTAACAACCCCCCACCCCCAAAAACAATGTCTACTGCATTTCAGCCCTGCCACAAAAGGACAAGTTGACATCATGCCAGTGATTCTCTCATTAACACTGATGAGAATGTTGTTGAGGACAAGGCTGGAGATCACTCTCTCATGATGATTGCGTTCGAATGACCGAATGGAAGTTAAAGGGAGGGTGGTGCTTGAAAACATTGTTCTTTCTCTGTTAACCATGGTAACCTGCAAGAAAACATTGTGAAGCTATCATTGCTTTGCACAAAAAGAGATTCACATGCAAGGATATTGCTGCTAGTAAGATTGGACCTAAATTAACCATTTGTTGGATAATCAAGAACTTTAACGTGAGCGGTTCAATTGTGAAGAAGGCTTCTGGGTGCCCAAGAATGTCCAGCAAGTGCCAGGGCCGTCTCCTAAAGCAGGCGGGTGTAAGTGCATTTGCATGCACAGTGAGGCGAAGACATTTGGAGGATGGCCTGATGTCAAGAAGGGCAGCAAAAAAAGCCGGTTCTCTCCAAGAAAGACACCAGGGACAGACTGATATTCTGCAAAAGGTACAGAGATTAGACTGCTGAGGACTGAGGTAAAGTCCCCTTTTCGATTGTATGGGGCATCCGGAAAAATGTTTGTCCCAAAAAGGAAAGATTAGCGCTACCATCAGTCTGTGTCATGTCAACAGTAAAGCAACCTGAGACCATTCATGTTTAGGGTTGCCTCTCAGCCATGGGAATGGGCTCACTGACAATATTGCCTAAGAATACAGCCATGAATAAAGAATTGAACAAAAATGTCTCCCAACTTCTTCTAACCATCCAACAACAGTTTGGTGAAGAACAATGATTAAATGCCCTTCCATGAAGCAAGTGGCTCTCAAAACTTTTGGAAACGGTTGTATGCTAATGTTAAACAGTAACATGCTAGACAGAAATGTTAACAGCTAAGTGCAGACAGATAATATAAATTGAACCCTTCTACCTTTTATAGATGGTTCTGAGGGCAAGTCAGAGGAGAAGAAAAAGGGACCACCCCCACTTCAGTCATCATCATCAAAAGATAGTCCTGGATCCAGTGATTTCAGGTGTGTATTTCTGTGCGTGTGTAAAGAATAGAAATCATGGCAGGAAATAACGTCTCAGTACAGACGAGTTTCTGAATGTTTTCTCTCAAGTCTGTCATATTCTGTAATGTAGCGGCCCCCAACCTTTATTGCGCCACGGACCGGCATAAAAACTGGTATTTTCTAAATATAATAATAAACGTGAATCCACTGTGTTGATTTAATGTTCATTTTGCTAGCTTGGGGGGTTAAATTTAGCGGTAATGTTTTATGTGTTAGCGGCCGGAGCAGCCCCTTTAAGAAGGTAGCGGATGGAGGTAAGACTTGTGACAGAGGCATCATGACATGCATCAAGAGTGAGGCATAGACAGATGGGGTGAAGAGAATCCGGTAATTTTCCAAAATAATACATCGATCAGAATCAGAAAATAAATAAAACAAAAATTATGTAAGTTATGTATTCTTTCTGTGCGGCCCGGTACCAATTGACCCACAGACCGGTTGGGGACAACTGCTGTAATGGATGCCTGTAAAGAGATATTGGTCCATTATGCATTCATGCATTACAGGCATAGGCAGAATTTAGACCTCAAAATTTTGCAAGACTTCTATATTAAAAAGTGGATTTATATCTTATTCAAAAATGTCTGTTTTGGCATGCTTAAAAAACAAGCAAGTGTTGTCCTGCTGGTAGAGCTTTCTAGGTATTAAGTTACAATATCTCTGTCCTTTTCAGGGCATGTTTATTTGTTCCTTATTATTTTCCTGTTTCATTTTCATTGGCACATAAATACTGCAGTAGATTATATTTAGGGGTGGAAGTATTTCTGCTGCTATTTTTTTTTTTGGTCAATAGTTGACTTTGTAGTTTCTCAAATTTGAAATGTATTTAATGTGTACATGAATGAGTGTTTATCTTTTGTCCTCAGTAAGAAACCAGACACACCAAAGACTCCCACCACCCCTACCACCCCCACGACCCCGAAAATGACCTCGTTCCCCCCTCCTCCTGTTACAACTGACAGTGTGCGCAATAAATGCAGAGAGCTTCTCGTCTCAGCCCTGCAGACGGACGGTCAGTACTTGTACTTGTGTATTTGTTGTTGTTATTGTTACTAGTAGTAGTACAACTCCAATAACAAAAAATGTGGGACATTGCAGCGAAAGTTTGGAAAAAGCAAGTGTTATTAAAAGTAAACAGTTTGTACCTAATCAGGTTAATTGACAGGTCAGAATGCTCATTGGGTATAAATAGTGTATCTTAGAGAGGCAGAGTCTTTCAGAAGTAAAGATGTTTTATGTTTCTCAACATAAAATTGCAAAAGAGTTGATTATTTCATCGTCAATAGTACATATCATTAAATGTTTTAAAGAATCAGGAGAAATCTTCTTGGACAAAGGTGAAAATCAGTATTGATGCCTGTGATCTCTGGGCCCTCAGGCAGCACTGCATTTTAAACTGTCATGATTCTGTAATGGTAATCACTGCCAGGCTTTTTAACACCTCTAGAAATCATTGTCTGTGAACAGTTTTTTATTTCAACTACAAATAAATCACTACCATGCGAAGAAGGCATGTTTAAAAATGATCCAAAAATGCTGCCATCATCTCTGTGCCAAAGCTCCATTTAAAATGTACTGATGCAAATTGGAAAACTGTTTGTGGTCAGACGAATCAAAATGTCAAAATGTTTTTGGTTGTTTTTTTTTTGTTTTGTTTTTTAAATCATGAACACCACATCCTTCGGACTAAAGAGGAGAGGGACTATCTGGCTTGTTGTCAGCGCTCAGAGTGCATTAGTGCCTGTGGAATGGGCATCTTGTACATTTGGAAAGTGTCCATCAAAGCTGAACAGTATATACAGGTTTTGGAGCAACAAATGTTTCCATCCAGAAAACATTGCTTTGAATCCTTTAGCAAGAAGATGCTAACTGCACAGATTAAAATAGCATGACTTTGTAGTAGAAGAGGTTAGTTGCTGAACTGGGCTGCCTGCATTCTAGACCTTTCACTATTGAAGAACATTTGGCGCATCATGAAACAAAAACGATACAACAAAGGACACCCAGAACAGTTGAGCTGCTAGAATCCTGTATCAAACACACAAGGGTAAACATTCCTCTCACAAAACTTAGCAAGGGACTCTTCCGTTCCCAGATGTATATGGACAGAAGACGTGTTGCTGCACAGTAGTAAACATGGCCCACTTTTTTTTTTTTTTTTTTTTGAGGCGTGTTGCAGCCATCAAATTCACACTTAGATTATTTTTCCTTAAAATTGTAAACATTTTCAGTTGAAACTTTGTATATATCTTTTGTGAATTAAATATGGATTAATGAGATTAAAAAATCATTTCATTGTTTTTATTTACATTATGCAAAGTGTCATATAGAGTGTCATTCATATTCATTGTCCTTTTTTGTTAATTCAATTTTTAAGCTCTTTGAGTAAAACCTAGGTCTGTTTTTCCACCTTGGTAAGATCTTTAGATGAAAACACAGAAATCATACTCTGGTGTTTTTTTTTTTTTGTTTTTTTTTGGCTGCACCTGCATAGTAAATATACTTGATATATTGTTTCATGCAAAACAAAGTTTAACACTTTACACTAATGCACATCAATCCAGTTTAGACCTGTTCATTAGCTCAGGCTCCATGAGTAACAGAGAATCACAAAAATGTATGTATATGTTTAGGAAAGTGCATTCGTTTGTTACAAACGTTCTCCTACAAATCGAGCAGATGTTTGCGACATGATTTTATCGGTGTCTGCGTGTTTTAAGTAGTAGCTTTCCTTTTTTATTACTCTAATTTCATTGCTCTTTTCACAGATGACTACAAAACAATTGGAGCAGATTGTGATGCTTTGGCAGCAGAGATTGAAGATTATATCCTTCTGTTTAGTAAAAGCCTTTTTTGTAGCTTTTGTCACCCAAAAGCCAAAACTGGATAAAAATACTTGGGACTTCAGGACACCATACAGTAATATTTGTAAGACATATGGATGTATTTATGTATAAATTAACCTCAAAACCCTCCCCCATTCATTCTTAACTGACTTTTACGCATCTATAAAGAGTTTAAATCCACTGACATGAAGTATAAGTCTCGGTTGAGGAGTCGCATTTCCAACCTGAAAGACCAGAAGAACCCTGACCTGAGGCGCAACGTGCTGTGTGGCTCCATAAGCCCTGAACGCATCGCTTCCATGACTGCAGAGGTGCGTGTTTGTCTGCATCTATATGATCCATCACAACCATGCCTGAAAACACATGATTTATTTAAGCTCTTATCCGTGTCAAATGGCTTAATCGGTTTGTTTTTGTTCTGGAAATGTTTTTGTTTTTTGTTTTGCAGGAGATGGCAAGTGCCGAGCTGAAAGAGATTAGAAAGGCACTAACTAAAGAGTCTATCCGGGAGCACCAGCTCTCTAAAGTAGGCGGCTCAGAGACCGATATGTTTGTCTGTGGAAAGTGCAAGAGCAAGAGCTGCACCTACACGCAGGTAAAGAGCCACACCTTGCATGTTGTTACCTGCTACCGACTGTTTAATGATGTTAATAATTAAGTTGTTATAACAACCCGAATTCCGGCAATGTTTTTTATTTTTTATTTTTTTAGAATTCAAATTAAAAAACTTTTAAATTAAAAAAAGCCCATAACAATGTTTCGCAATATAACATAGCGAACATCATAAATGTTTAAACTGAGAAATTTCATAGTTTTTGTACAAAATGAGTTCAATTTTATGCCTGCTACAGGTCTCAAATGTTGTCATAGGGGGAACAAACGGCTGAAAAAGCCTGCAATTTTGAAAATGTTTAACTGTAAAAACATCTAGCAACCAACCAAGTTAATCAGGCATTGGCTCTCCAATCTGTGAACGAGTGCATAAAAAGATTGGGGAATACTTTAAAAACAACATTCCAAAGTTGCAACGGCTTTGCTAATCTCATTATCTACAGAACACCATCAAAAGATTCAGAGAGACTGGAGAAATCTTGGTGTGTAGGGGACAAGGCCGAAGACCTTTGCTGGATGCCTGTGGTCTTCGGGCCCTCAGATGACACTGCATCACTCATATGAATGATTGTTACTAAATGGCCCAGGAATACTTTCTGAAACCACTGTTGGTAAACACAATCCACCGTGCCATCTGCAGATGCCAATTAAAGCTCTATCATGCAAAAAGGAAGTCATATTAAACACAAAAAGATATGTTAAAGAAGTGCTGTCATGTCCTGTGGGCAAAGGTGTATTTAAAATGGACTGTGTTTACAGTGGAAAAGTGTTCTATGGTCAGACGAGTCCAAATTTTGACATTCTTGTTGGAAATCATGAACGCCGTGTCCTCCGGGCTAAAGAGGAGGGGGACCTACCAGCGTGTGATGGTATGGGGGTGCATATGTGCATACGGTATGGGCAGCTTGCAATGTTTTGGAAGGCACTATGAATGCTGAAAGGTATATAAAGGTTTTAGAGCAACATATGGTCCACTCCAGACAACGTCTATTTCAGGGAAAGCCTTGTGTATTTCAGCAGGACAATGTAAAACCACATACTGCAGCTATTACAACAGCATGGCTTTGTAGTAGAACAGTCTGGGTGCTGAATTGGCCTGCCTGCAGTCCAGATCTTTCACCTATAGAGAACAAAGATGACCACGAACGCTTTAGCAGCTGGAAACCTAAACCAGGCAAGAACGGGATCAAATTCTAACAGCAAAACTCCAGAAACTCATAACCTCATCTTCATACTGTTTTGAAAAGAAGAGGAGATGCTACACCATGGAAAACATGTCTCCGGGCCAACTTTTTTAAAACTTGTAGCAGGCATCAAATTTGAAAGGAGCTAATTTTATGCATAAAAGTGTCAATTTTAACATTTAAAATATTTATGTTCTCTATGTTCAATTGTGAATAAAATATTGACTCCTGTGATTTGAAAGTCTAGTCTAGTTTTCATTTGATTAAAATTAAAAAAAAAACGTCCCAACATATCCGGAATTCTGGTTGTATAAGTATTTACACATTTACTACCAATTACTACAAATACATATATGAAATTTTGATTGGCTATTCTACTTAAAAACAGTTTTGCTCATAGCCTTTCGGATTGGATTCACGTCACAAAATAGGTCTTTATACGTACCTCTTTTTGTTCAATGTGTGGACTTCAGCACATTGCTATAAAAAACCGGAAAACACCAAGAAAAATCCGTTTGGGCTTCAGCTGTTTGATTGATTCAATGTTCTCTTAAGAAACACACACTGCAAATTTGATGACCCAACCAACTTGCACTCACGCTTTTATTTATTTATTTATTGATTTATTTATTATTTTTTTTACTTGCTGTCATAACCTTCAGCTTGCTGTGTAACAGTTTTCACAACTCTGGGAGTAAAGTTTCCTTCCAGCCACAGGAGCAATAGTGAGGCCATGTGATCATGTGTGGTAGAAGTGTGGGACAGTTTACATTGCAGTGAGGATATCAAGGCTCTGTGCAGGTCACCTGAGTTTTGTTATTTTTTCCCCCTCCAGGCTTGTCAAACCATGTGTGAATGCACCTTACTTTGTGCACTTTGGGGCATTTTCATGCTGAAACACATTTGAGCTGCTGGCTTTCAGTGAAGAGAAATCTCAATCCTGCCGCATAGAAAGACGCTTTAGTCATTGGTGTGGTTTCAACTTTGAGGCAAAAGTTTGGGGAAGAACTTATGTGCAATGGTCAGGGGTCCACATACTTTTGCCCACATTTTTTTATTTATGATTGTTGACAATCCCCAGTCAAATCTTTTAGGCTTCGCTCTGTACTTGTACCCGAGTTCTCTGTGCAGTAAGCATTGCACACGTGCATTAATATGAACTGACAACCAAATTAGTTATATGTTGTCAGTATACAAATTAAGATGTAGGCCATAGAGTGTGTGAACACAGCCTTGTTTTGGCTTGGCCGATTTTTGCCACACCCCTCCGAAACTAAACACGTACAAATACATTCATAAAGACTGCTTTTGGGCAGGCCCACACAGGCATCACATCTCCTGATAGGGTTATGTAAGTAAGACCCCAGACACTAATTGAAGAGGTGTGTTCCTGCATGTACATTTGTGTGTAGTTATTGTTGGGACGTCTGGGACTGGAGCGCTCGGAGTCAACACACATTCTCACTTTCTGCAGGTTCAGACTCGCAGTGCTGATGAACCCATGACCACGTTTGTGATGTGCAATGAATGTGGCAACCGGTGGAAGGTAAGAGAAACTCCGACTACACAAAATAAAATCTAAACACTGCATTTAAAGTACTGAAAGTTTTTTTTTTTTTTGAGGGGTGGGGGAATCTACAATAAGCTGAAATTCATATGAATAAAATGTGTATAGTAATTGTTGATAAGGCCACCTGGTGGCACTGTTTGCTCAGTGTAATAGAACTTGAATTCATTGGCATATTTGGTTATCGATATGTTTCATATGGATGTGATTTATTCTTTTTTTTTTCTTTCATTTTAGTTTTGTTAAGAAGCATCAAGATTCTTCGTGTAATCAAGTGACTAATTAACATTGTGAGAGGTACTTTTGTTACTTTTTTTTCCAGAAGATATGTCATTTTTATACTCATTTCATAGCTTTGTAATATATTCTGTATGCATATAGCTGTATATGCAAAATAATGGAGTTTGATGTAAATTTTATTTTATAGCATTTTTTTGTACTGAGATTATATTCATTACCTTTTTGCACTTTGAGTTAACTGGACTTTGTAAGTCAGCATTAGCTCATTTGATACTGCTTTTTGCCCCCCAGATGATGCACTCTGTGCCGTTCATGTGCTTTTCAATGCCGAGATTGTCACGCTTAAAGATTTGAACAAATTTTTTTGCACATCAGTAAGATTTGTGAAAGTGTGTTGTAGATATGGCATATGCAGATTATGCATTCGGTAACGCGTATTATTTGACACTTTATTCGGATAGTCATTTGTAGATGCGTAACGAATTTCCAGTGAGCATTAAATGAACAAATAGTACTAAGCATAGTCTGAAACATATTCAGTCAACTGCGAACCAACCCATTTAGATTGATCGTGTCATAGATCATCTATAGAAGACCTTCCAGATAAAGTGAGACTTTTTTTTTTTCTGCAGCTGATTAATGTGTGAAAAAGTGAATCTGATAACATTTGACATGTATGATAAACTTGTAGACCAGTTGGTCTCAATAAATTTGGAGAAACACATGCAGAGATTTTTTTTTTTTGTGTGCGCATGTGTGATCGGATGTCCAAGTGTGTGCCGAACTGAATAGTTAATCAATACAAACATTAACATATTGCAGATGAGAAGAACTCGTTAAACCCGACGTAACCGCATGCACACATTCAGATTTCTGTAAAGCGACTCTGAGACTATTATTAAACACACTATAAATAAAATTGAATTGAATTAAAAGACCAGCACCGATTTGAGGTTTGAGAACGAGGTGGCTTAAACATTTAGGAAGGTTTTAGCCCTATATTTTTAGTGTTGCCACTAGAGGGTGCTCAAGTTTTGATGGTCTTTCACTTCAGTTATGTAACTGATGAGAAAAATACACACACACACACACACACACACACACACACACACACACACACACACACACACACACAAAAGTTTATCCACAGCAAATTAAGTGAACCTAAAAAGGTTTTTGACCCAATAGTGATTTCCAAGAACAGCAACCAATCGTCTGCCATGAAAAAAATAAATAAATAAATTTAGCAAATAAACACTAAAACTAGTGTTCATCTTGAATGTTTAGAATCATGGCTGTCATTTGACCCATCTGTGTGACACCTACGCCATAATCGCAAATTAAATTAGATTTTGTTTAGACCTATTCCAATTAAACAACACATTTTTGTGTATTCCAAAAAATAAAATCCCCACCAGGCTCTATCAGATCAAGATCATGTGCTAAAAAAAAAGCCACATTTTAAATTGGACATCTAATAATACAAAAGCCAGGATTTACATGGAACCCAGCTCTCTCTTTGATCTGGTGTTTGGAGCAGTCACATGGTACCAGTGGATGACACTTGGATGCCTCGCTATTGACACCTCATGCTAAACATCAGCTGGCTGAACTCTCACAAGGAGCAACTGGCATGACGAGTTTGGCCATGGCCCAAGCTGTAACTCCTGCCAATCATAAAACTGCATAATAACCTCGACCAAGAGCAAATCTCATTCAAGCTTGTTGGATGTTCAGGGATCAGTAACGGTTCTTTATGGCACCATATACAGTAGAAGCTCAAACAGCAAGAGAAACCAAGGGATGAAAGTGAGATAAGGGGATCAGACAGACAGCTGACTCTGTGATCAAAAACTAAAATTAGGAAGGAAATGCAATGCAACCTTTTATTAATCCATCATTTTCTCTAATAATTTTTGAGCATGTTTTATGTCCTATACACACAATATACAGGAAATGTGCCTTTACTCTTCTGGGAAGATGTTCCATTAGATCTTGGAGTGTGTTTGTGGAGATTTGTTCTCATTCAGCCACAAGTGTGTTAGTAAAGTCAGGTACTGATGTAGGGTGAGGAGACCTGGGGTGCAGTCAGCGTTCCAAATTATCCCAAAAGTGTTCCAGATCTTCCACTCCATCCCATGTAAACCATATCTTCATGAAGCTGGCATTGTGGACAAGAACATTGTCATGCTGGAACAGGTTTGTGTCTTGTAGTTTACGTGAAGGTAAAATGTAGTTCTATCTTTTACACCTACTCTACAGTTTTGTGCCTTCAACCGATTGGGACACTTGACACCTTTTGAGAACAGGGGAAGAACCACAAACGGCTGGAAAAGTCAGCTGTCCATATAGTGTACTAGATCAAATGTTTAAGAAATAAATAAAATCTAATACAATCAGGAAAACTAGTAGTGGATGAGGCCCTGGGTCCATGATTAAAAGGTTGCCAAGCTGCCACTCTTGGGCCCTTGAGCAAGGCCCTTAACCCTCTGTGCTCCAGGGGCGCCGTATCATGGCTGACCTATGGCTTCCCAACGTCGCTGGGATCTCATCATCTCATAGATCTCATAATTTGCCAATTCTTCCTGAAATCTTTTATAAAGAAATATCATAGTTCTTTTATCATAACCTCACACACCGCCTTCTATAGTTCAGAGAGGGCGTGGAACAACACATTCGACTTTGTTGGTTATTTTATTACAACCCCTCTGATTTGGATTGTTGTCTTGCTGCAGGAGATAAACCCATTTCATATTTACCTTATGAACCTAAACTAAGGTTCTCGCCAGTCTGGAGTATCATATGTTCACCCCACATCCGTGTGGCCGTCCTCAAGGTTCTCCTGTTTCCTTCTAAGAACATGGCAATAAGTGGATCGGAGAATATAAACTCCCGTCTCCTGTGTGTGCATGTGTACCTTGCGATTGACTCGGTCTATTCATTCACGAGGGTGCATTCCCACTCATCAGGTACTGTGATCGGATTTAGAATTGGATCAACGATTTTCTGAAGAAAAATAAATAAAGCATGATACGTTATATTGCTAAAAGTTTGCGGACACTAAGTCATAAGTACGGTATGTGCTTTTTGAGCATCGCATTCCACATTTAGTTTCAATTTGCTCTTATAATTGCCTCCACTCTTCTGGGAAGATGCTCCACTAGTTTTTGGAGTGTGTTTGTGGACCCCTGCAGGGTAAAGAGTGCTGGGGTGCAGTCAGTGTTCCAATTCATCCCGAAGGTTTTCAGTAGGGTTGCGTTCCGAGCTCTTTAGCAGGCCACTCAGGATCTTCACTCTCCAAACCGTGTAAAGAAGATCTTCATGGAGCGCGCTTTGTGCACAGGGGCATCGTCATGCTGGAACAGGTTTGGTTTTGAAAGTTCAAATGCGAAATGTTTTTAAACCACCGCATCCGAAGACGTCCCATACAGATGTGTGCCTCCAGCTGTGAGGCAACATTTTGTAAAGTATTACTTTAGAGTACTTCTATATTTTAATGCTTATTTTATGTAGAATTTATGTAGTTCTTTTATAACACAAAAGATAATATGCATGTATTCATTTAGTCATTAATGATCTATATTGAAGATAATGCTGAAGACAGGGTCATAGGATATCCAAAGTCTAATCCAGGAAGTACAAATACAAGCTGGGAAAACACCCTGAACACTTCCTTGAACTTCCTGGAAGTGTTAGCTTAGTAGTTAAGATGGTTGGACTTCTGATTTGAAGGTCATGAGTTTAAATGCCAGCTTCACCAAGCTACCACAATTGATCCTCTACTGCTGTAAGTGACTGCATGATTGCTTCACGCCAAACCTTGAAGCTGTGAAGCAGCACTGCTACACGCCCTGCACACACCACTGGGTTCCCTGAATACTATAGAATTCGAAATAACTATTGCATCAGAAAACGAGCAGTTCAAGTGTAAACTTGGCGTTGAAAGCAAGCGGATGAAGATTTTCCCATGTTCACAAACGACGACATTCTTTAAAATACATCAACACGACAATTTATCTGTTAACAGCTTGTCTAAACACGCACACCTGATCAGACAAACGAGCGACAATCATTTTTCAGCATCATGTGCTGTATTTAAGGCTTGCTCTTGTCCTGTCCTGTATGTGTGTGTGTGTGTACACTATACAATCACATACAGGGGTGAATAAGTGTGTGAAGCAGCTTCCCATCTGTCTGCACTTTGCATTTGCTATATATATATATATATATATATATATATATATATATATATATATATATATATATATATATATATATAGGTAAAATAAGTAAATTTTTACATTTTATATTAAAAGATAAAAATAGTGTGATAAACAAAATTATAGTGAGGAAATGGTGGGTGCTAGTGGGGACAAAAAAACCTCTGGTATATGGAAAACTGTGTGTGTACTTGAATATTAAGTGTAATTAATTTTAATATATATTATACTATAATATTATATATATTGCAATGCAGCTATCAGTCTATTCGGGGAAGAGTTTCTAACTTTCCTTTTTTTTTTTTTTTTTTTTCTTTTTTTAACTTTTCATTTCTTTCTTGCCCCCATCCATCAAATTGCCAGAGGATCTCCTGTCCACAGCCCTGTTTATAACAGGTTTCTGTTGTAATTTACATCTGGGCTGATTAAAGGGACAAACTTTCACTTATAAAGAACATATTATTTATTACTGCATTATCTGTGTAAAGCTGCTTTCAGACAATGTCCATTGTCACTATCCAAATAACAATGAATTCAATTGAATTAAAATGAAGCCATTCCAAAATATTCCTTTTTATTAGACGCAAATCGTTTCTTGACTGAGAATTTATGTTTTGGGTTGTTATCAGAGACGATGAAACTGTCTTTAGCCTGCAGTTTTTTTTTTTTTCTAAAATAGGTTGGTATATGGGTTCCCTCTGATCTTTACTGGAGCCCCATTACCAGGCAGTTCTGTAGCACGATGCTGCCACCACCATGCTTCATCTTTGTGTTAATATGCTTTCTTGTTTTGTGTCAGACCTGTTTTTAGATTAGCTCTTCAAATGTTCTACATCGGTCCCAATATGTGAAGAGACTGTTGTCACATGCAGGGACGAGCACTTGCCATACATTTCGGCAGTCCTTTAATGTTGCTGTAGGCCTCCTAGCGTAAGATTTCTTGTTTCTTTCAGTCCATTTAGAGGAACATCCTTTCCTCAATGATGTCACTGTGGCGCCCCGTGTTATTTATTTGATGACGTTCATGTTCCATTTTATATTTGGGGAATTCTGGTATATGCCTCTTTTGCCAACAAAAACTCTAAAAACCACCAGTCTGATTCTGGGCTTCATCCAAGTCATGTTTCCACTGACAGATGATTACTTCCCAACATGAGTTTGAAAGTGTGTTGTTGTTTTTTCTTCTTTCACGTCCCAAAAATATTTTTCGGGAATTTTATTTAAAGCTTGATCACATCAAATGTGGAAAAATTATCCTTCTTGACTGATTATGGTTTAATTTCTTTTTCAAAAATTGTAGGACTGTACGGGTGTATAATTACCACCCACTGTATTTCTGCGTGTGAAAGATTCCCTCATTCCAAACTTTCCTGAACATGACAGGGCTTGCATGGTATTTAATATATAAAGATTTTGGGGTTTTTACACTGAGGAACACTGATGTGTCTCATCCTAAACTAATAAAAGCAAAGATACATAATACTCATTGATTAGAAGCAATAATGGCTTGTTTCGACCCTCAAACACAAATTATAAAACTATAGACATGCTAGAATCATTATTTTCAGTTGATCGTGAGAAATATCTCGTTATTAAAATATGAATATGCATAATCGTTACCACTGTAAAACTCATTCAAATCTTTTTGTATCTTTTGTAAAAAGTCACAGCTGAATAATAACACAAACATCTTTATTATCGTCATTATTATTGTATCTTCTTTTTAAAAAAGAGAGAAAATAAAAACGTAAAAAAAAAAATAAAAATAAAATCCAAAGTCAAGGAATGAATGAGGATCATATCTTAATGACGTCATCTTTAAAACGATGATGATGATGATGATGATATGGCCTTGGTGGTGGGATGTAAAATCTTTACAAGAGTTTTTTGGGGTCCGTACACGTACTTTGATTAAAAAAAAAAAAAAAGTAATGCTAATGTCAATAAATAATTGTCCGAAGTCCATGTGTGGAACGTGTGTCTGCATGGCACATTGCTGTGAATGACATGAAGGAAGCAGATGAATGAACGTGTGAGAGAGCGGGAGAAAGAGAGAGAGACAGAGGCTGGGCCAAGAGGTTTCAAACCTTTCTGAAGTGATAACACACATAGCATTCTTACATGACAAAGCAGTACAGGAAACATTTTTGAGAGGGGGAGAAAAAAAAAAAACGCCAGACATACATTAGATGTGCAGAGGAATATTAATAAGAGCATCGAAAACACACAGTTCTTCTGCAGTCCCACGTGTTCAGTTTCAGACTGTAAGAAGGCTAGGCTAATTTGGCACCTAGAGAAAATGTATGTAAACATAAGCAAGTACACGTCTCGAGTCCTCCTCTCTTTTCGAGCCCTGGTTGTGGGTCGTTTTTTTCGTGCTTCCCTCCCTGTGCTGTGACATTTTGTCTAGAGTGTGAAGTAGTTACAGAACGGTTGATATGTCGTTAAACATCTGTGTATAAATCTAAGATAAAAAATATTCATGACCAAAGGCGCAACTAATACCGTAACCTCTCGAAACTGTTCTTTTACTGGTTCACTGAACCTTAGACACATTCTTTTACTCACACACACACACGCACGCACGCACACACCTTGTACACACCTTAGACTGGTCACATCTTATAGAAAAATATGAACAATATTAAATTGCACATACAAGCCCACATTTTATATTTATATATATATATATATATATATATATATATATATATATATATATATATATATACACACACACACACACACACACACACACACACACACACACACACACAGGTATATATATTAGAAACATAAACATACATGGTCATGCACAACTGGTATTTCAGTTAAGGAAAAAAAAAAAAGAAATGTGAATCCTGTTCTGGCTGATGAGCCGATACATTTTTTACTCCTATAGAAATCCTTATATACTGATTAGATATTTACATATGAATATATATTTTTCTATGAAGTACAATGTAATAATGAAAGTCTAAAAGTGGGTTGAGAGGGTCATGTCCGAATGAACGTGGACTGCCTTGGTTTGAATTTGTTTGTATACGTATAACGTTTTCGGGTTTTTTGGCCCAAACCCACTGGAATGCATTTCCTTTCACTGGCTAACGGAAAAAATAACCAGGTCTATGTTTTTTTTTTTTTTCTTCTTCTTTTAGTTCTGTTTCGAAAACACCCATGTTTTTGCTCTCTTACAAAGAATGTGTAAGTCTACATCAGTAATCTCCAGGGATTCCATGATCAATCAAATCAATTCTATTTATTACAATAGCTAATACAGTTCATCTGTTTGACCGGTCGCTTGTATCAAATGGGTTTAATCCGAACCTCAGCAAATTAAATGCACACCTAAGTGAAAAGGTTGTGCATAAATGCTTTATGGCTCCAATAAAACAAATTGTGGATGTAGGGGGTTTAGTCAGGGGAGAATTTATCAATCGCAACACACAGCGATGAGTTGATGTTTTAAGAAGCTTAAAAACTTAGCGAAGGGGTTATTCATTAATATCTACAATAAATATATATCATTTATTTTTTGTGGGGGTGTGAAAAAAAAAAATCTGTAATGAGTTAGAATTCTACATTGTAATGAGTAGGACCAGGCAGGTGGACTAAAGCCATTAAATGTACATTTTTACATGTGTATCTGTACCCATTCATGCTACGTGCTATGACTTCCACTGAAATGTTGGAAAAAATCACCAGCTTGTTATGAAAAATAAAATTGTAACAAAAAATTAAAAATAAGCAATACTCCAAATATGTACCTGCTGTTAGCAATATTTTCTATGCATCTAGAACTTTACCCTGAGTAAAAATAAAAAATAAAAATCAATAAACAAACTTTTACCAGAGTATATAATTTGATTCGCACTTATATATGAAGAAGGGATTTGTGTATTACTCTGGTACATAATTGGTGAAAGAGTCGTAGACTATATAACACCCTAATTTCAATTATTGAATGGTTTATTGCTCGACTATCCATTTCTCAATAGCCTCACTGAATCTGAAAATGGAATTTCCTTTAGGTCGCAACGTCTTTTAGAAGGTTTTGCTCCTCAGTTGCACACATGGGTGATACCGCCATCTTCTCATTGCTTTAAAAAAAAGAAAGAAAAGAAAGGAAAGAAAAAATGACCTGAGCTAATAAGCTAATTCGGTCCTAAAAAGGCCCCTACAACAGCAATGAGGACTCTCA
The DNA here is from genome assembly GCF_014805685.1 of Silurus meridionalis. Classification (NCBI taxonomy): domain Eukaryota; kingdom Metazoa; phylum Chordata; class Actinopteri; order Siluriformes; family Siluridae; genus Silurus; species Silurus meridionalis. The sequence continues at coordinate 7,060,564 of NC_060899.1, forward strand.
ATTGGGCACGTTGCTTTAAAAGCAATTTTAAAACACAAACCCAAAATGTCCTCTGGATTGGGGATTTCAGGGGAAAGGCATATCTGGATCAGTCAGGTAGAAATGGCTTTTTACATTTAAAAAAAAAAAAAAAAAAAAAAAAGGCCAAAAAAAAAACAGTATTTAGATCAGTGCCACAATGAGAGAGTTCATAGCACTGCCTATTGTATTCGCCCGATTTTCCTTTCACACCAAGGACAAACATGCATGCACACAGAACAGTGGTTGTCTTTCGAATTCACATTTTGAAATAGACAGACATAAGAGAGCAGAGGAGGTACACGAGCTCACAGTGGTAGCACCAGCATCGATTTCAGGTCTTCTACACGACTCCTTTCTTGGGTGAAATTACAAAATGGGGTTTGTACCGAGTGCCAGTCGGGCGCACATGGAAGGGTAAAGCCTACAAAAAGGAATCCTAGAAAGCTTGCTGGACATAAAGTGGCATTTTGTTTTGAGGAGTGGCATCATGCCAATGAATATAAATTCCCTCTTTTTGTTGAGAAACCAGGAACTAATGATGTGTGTGTATACCAGTTTACTGCCTTAAACTTGAAATGAAAGTCATTAAAATGTATGCATTGATTTGGCAAAAAAAAAAAAGTACCAGTGTGTGAATGTTGCCGTGTGCATGCTCGAGTGTGTGTGTGTGTGTGTGTGTTTGATCAGTTAATAAATCCCATATGGAAACCTGAAAGTTCTCCTAATTTACATAGACAGTTTGACAAATTCCTGGATTTTTAAAAATAGAATAAAAGTCATCGAATAGTAACTACAAAAAGAAATGTAACAAAATATACAGTACTTTTTCCACACTTTTACAGTAGTATACGGAAATTCGATTATACACTGGATTTGATGTCTATGAAGGTTTTCTTTCACTGAGCTTTTATGCAGTGAAAGGTCAAGGCTACTGGAAATGGTTTTACCAACTTGAAGCCATCTTTTGACAAGGTTATTTGGTCATTAGCTGAAATCGATGCCCCTTGACTGAATAGAAAAATGACTCGGTAACGCTTTACTAGTATTCAGAGTGCTACATGCCACCTGTGCTACAAGCCCTTCATTACCTTCATTCTACAACCCTACATGAATCTCATAGCTTTTTTCCAGCAGGCATCAATTGCCAGAAAGATGTTTGTTAGTCGAGTTGTCATAACACATGAGTCAAGCAGCAGGGTTTTGTTATCATAAGGCTGTATTGTGACACTTTCCAGGCTTACTTACAGTAGAATGTAACATGAAATGACGTAGCTCAGTGTATATATATTGTGAATTAGTCATATTATTTAATCACGTGTTTTGCAAACTCGCAAGTGCCCTTATGTCAGTTGATGAATGCTGGAATAATGCTTTATACATTTCAGCTGTCACAAAGGGCTTATGGGCAAGTAAAGTGTTTCCAAATGTCTTCAGTAGCCTTGATGCACACCTAACAGACCAAATGCTGTATACATTAAATGAGTTATTCGGGGTATAGAAGATGTAAATATGCCTCAGCTCAGCTCAACCGCCCACCCAGTAATAAGCTGCGGCTCGTAATTCTAAATATACAGTACATGACCATCTGTGAAAACACAATACGGGGTAAAGCTGTGTTTGTCTATAAGACCCTGTCCACAGATACACAGATTGTTTTGAAAACATTAATTTTACCTATGCCAAAATTAATACCATTTATATGAAACATACCATATAAAAAATACAATATATGCTCAAAAGTATGTGGACACCCAATGATTGAATGTCCCCTTTCTAAATTAGCCCTCATATAGAGTTGGTGTTTGAAACCTGCTAGAGAGACGTTTCTCTCGATTTTGAAGTGTGGCTGTGGGATTTCTGCCATTCACTCTCAGGCACTGACGTCTGGCAAAAAAGCCTGTCGTGTGGTTGGTGTTTTAATTCATTCAGTGTTAAGTTAGATGTGGGCTCATCCGCACCCTGGCGAAGAGGACTTGTCTTTATATACTTTTAAAGCATTGTTATGCTGTGACATGTTTGGCCCCCTTTGTTTCAGTGAATGGAAATGTTAATACTGCTACATACGAACACATTCTGGACAACTTTTATAGATGTTTATACATTTATAGATGTTATAGCCAGGTGTCCACAAACCTTTGGCCATAAGATTAGGTGTATCAATGTCCATATGAAGGTTTGAAAAAACTGATTTGGAAACATTTACATGAGCAAGCCAACCAACTGGTTGTAAGCGTGTGTGTGCACTGAGAAGGAGAAATGTGAAGAAAAAAACCCCACCAAAATGGCTATACATTTAATTCAGTCATTCATTATTCATATCTGTATTATGCTGGTCAGGGACAGTGATATAAAACTACTGCTTAGGATCACATTTGATCCAGGTGCCACTGCATGAGGGTGCAATATTAATAAAAATAAACAGATTACAAACACATCAACACCTGTGACAAACAGAGTCCTAGCACATTCATTACACATACATACCACAATGGGCATGCATGTGTAATACGTTTCATTCAGTCCACACAAAAACATTGAATTGAGTACAAAACGCTCCGTTTCCAGTGACCCAAAATACTGTTTCCATGTGAACTGTTTTCAAAACAATATACTTCTACATGTGGACAGGGCCTAAGTGTGCGTGTTTGCTTCCAGATCTTTGTAACCATCCTACATCACTAACGTCCCATCCCAAGCCTCTGTGCGCAGAAGCCCAGTTCAGACTTTTGGCAGTGAAACAGTCCGAAAATCAGATGAATTCAATACAGCTATTTTTGCAGTTTAAACATTTCCTGTAGCACAATGAATGCAAGTCCTGCACAGTGCACAAGTCAAGGCCCAGATGCTCAGGAAGAGTTCCATTCACCATACTCAGTGACTATTCACAAACCGTAGAAATGTCAACAAGGACACACAATGTCATAGATGTGAAGCACCGCTTTTCAATAAGGGGAAAAAAAAAAAAAAAAGCTTGGTGTTCTGTAAAGGTTCATTTCTACAGCCTGATTTGGGTTCAGTAATTAAAGAAAGCTGGGGCTGTTCTGGATTTATTCTAATAGAATTGATCGTTATTAGGCAAAGCTGTGTAGCCTCCTCTTGTGATAAATACGAAGGTGAAGAGGAAGACAGCAAGTGAGGACAGTTCAGATGTTCAACATCCAAAATGAAACGATTGAGCACAACGTCCAGATTATAAAATTGTTATATATATATATATATATATATATATATATATATATATATATATATATATATATATATAATGTAATGGCAACACTAACACTGGTTTTGCTTGATATGTGAATAAAAAACAGAGGTTTATGAGGTGCTTTGCATCTATAAACAACGCTTATTAATTCATCTGAATTAAGGAGTTTATTCGCCAGAATATGACAATACTGAAGAATTACTGAAGAAACGCTGGAATTTATCCAGACAAGAAACATAGAAAGCAGCATCTTAGAATTTTTTTTCTTTTCTTTTTTTTTTGCAATTTTTCGCCAAGGAAATGGTTTTTCATCCTGTAAATACGGATGTGCCAGAGAGGCTGAGGTTTGCTTACCTACAGACACCCGCACGCTCACTCACACACGGTGCTCTATGAAGCACTCGTGACCTTGCTCGGTTTGCGTGATCTGTACCGGATTTAAAATCGACTGTACAAGAACAAAAGTTGACAAAAATGTGAAAATAAATAACATTAACAATACTAAAATTTAAAATGCATTTCGAGTGACCAGTCTAATTAAGACATTTTCTCACCACTCACTTTTTTTTTTTCTTTATATCTACATCTATTTTCCACCTATTGTTGTTTTCTATAGCATTTCTTTAAACATGTTAACATTCTAAATATTATTTTTCTTTTTTCTTCTTCTTCTTTTTTTTTTTTTGCAACTGGGAAACTTTCAGCCCCTCCGGTAACAAATATAACCATCCACCACTGCCTGACCCCATGTCTCAAATAGCTGATCGCAGAGAAGGGAGACAGTGGACAGGTCAAAGGTCGTAGATAATAGGCAAAACGGTCGTATGCGGAGTGGAGAAAGTCGACTCCAGCGTGTCTTATTGCAGAGGAGCTCTCTCGTCTTTTGTCAACTCATGACATCAGATAAAAAGATAAAACTGTGTTCGTACACATACCTATGGGAAAAAATCAACAATGGACAAAGAGACTCGTGTGGATCAGTAGTTGTCTCCGTCATCACAAGCAGCGAAATGACTATGACTACTTCTTCAACCCTGTGTCTTCCAGTTTCGGTCTGTGCAGGTTTAGAATATACCGGCGGCACGGCACGCCTTCCAAGACAACAGAGAGGTGAAGTCAAAGCAAAACACGAGGAGGGGAAATAGACGCATAATCCAACCATGGCAAAAAGCCAACATGTACTTTCTCTTTTAGTGGTTGTGTGACGGAAGGATGAATGGAGAGAGAGAAGTGGATCTAGGATTCGGAGGAAGAGCGGGAGCCCCCCTGTACCATTGATCTATAAATGGGTGAGTTGAGGAAGCGTGGGTACGAGTCTCTGTGCATGAGAGTGTAGATCTGCAGCTGTGCGTCCTCAAACGTGTGTGAAGTCGGCTCCTGCATCTTTCTGTTGATTACCTCACGCACTCGCGAGTCCAAGCTGACCTGCCAGAGACAGAAAGCAAACGACAGAGAGAGAGAGAGAGAGAGAGAGAGAGAGAGAGAGAGAGAGAGAGAGAGAGAGAGGGAGGGAGGGAGAGGGAGAAGGTAAGAGGTTTAATAAGTGTTATATTTTAGATCATAGGTTTTTCTAAACCCTATCACAAGTTGGATATCTCAGGAGTCAAAATCAGGAGCCGAAGCGTGCACAGTAGGTAAATCCTGGATAGTGGTTTTGACTTTCACACACCCACATTACTAATAGAAATGTATACATTATTACTCTTTACAATGGTGCATCAGCTAACCCAAAACAGCAAGTACCGTGTTATTAATAAATCTAATCTAATAATCTAATCAAATTATTTTTGCCCGGCTAGCTCAGGTGGTACAGCATGAGACTTTTGGCCTCAAGGTTGTGGGCTCGAGTCCCATGTTGAGGTGCCTATATACTTGGCAGTAGCAGTAAGGGTCAGTGAAATGAGTGTGACAATGGCACCACCGATGTGACCTGCAATCTACTTTTTGTCCTGCCTTTATGAATTTATGGATAGTAAGTTTTCACTCCAACTATCACCATGGAATAACATCGCTCTGTTACAGAACTATCAAGAGCATCATCTGTGTGTTGGAATGTGTGTGCATTCATGAAGCTCGACTGTCGTTCTCTAACATGTCAATCACCAGAAATAATTTTGCTTCACTTAAAATATTTTGACATGGTCCACTCTTAGGTACAGTCACTGTGTTAGCTCCATTGCATCCAGTGATCAGACATGGTTTCTGTAACAACCACTAACTGAGGTCTATTGGGCCATGAACCACACTGCCCCATGCTCACTCTATGAACATTTTCCAAGTACAAAAAATGTAACAACAAGGTTGCTAAGTTTTTATGCTAAATTAAAGTATAATATATATACAGATACAGATATATACAGATGGTCCCGAGTTACGATGGTTCAACCATTTTTTCGATCTTACGATGACAATAGCGATACGACAAAATTTTCTAAAGCATTTACATTCCGTGCAACAGACACAGGCAGCAGCGTACAATGTACGATGTGTTGGACGCGCAGCAGGGATGAGCGTATCTCTCGCCCTGTGAGATGCCCCACTCTCGCTAGCGGTTCAACAGAGTAAAGTTGTCTCAGTGTGTATTTTTTTTCTTTTCAAACGGTTTCAAACAACTTTTAGTGATAAAAGCATGTCTTCCAAGCGCCCAAGTATCACTTGTAGTGAAAAAAAAAAAGAGGAAAACCATCAGTTTAGAGCAGAAAATGAAATTATAAATCAGCACGAAGCAGGAAAGGCGGTCACAGTCATGGCACCATCCTCGACCTACAATATTTTTGACTTACGATGGGGTCGACGTAACGTATCTCAATCGTAAGTAGAGGACTGCCTGTATATATATAAATATATATATATATATATATATATATATATATATATATATATAAATACACAGTGATTTCCAAGATAGTATTTTATAGACAATAACTGGAATAAAACCTAACCCATTTCCTCAAACAAAGGCAAACTGCTCACAGTGTGACTACACTGTTCAGAACCAGAACCAGTTTTACTGTAAGATAGATGCAAAGAATATCTGTACATCAGAAATGCTGTGCCTCCCTGATCCAGTGCCTCATTTTGGGCTAGTTTTATGCATTTTGTGTGGTCTTTGAGATGTAGTTGAGATGGAAATTCTGTTGAAACCTGAAACCTTAGTTAATGAGTTACATTAACGGTATTTGGCAGACTCCCTTATCCAGAACGACTTGCATTTATCTTATTTATACAACTGAGCAGTTGCGGGTTAAGGGCTTTGCTTAAGGGTCCGGCAGTAGCAGGATACTAGCTCTTCTATGTGTGCTGATAAGAAACTTAGCTACTGTATCAAACACTGTTTAATAAAGGTAAATCTAAAACATTCAGCATGTGATACTAGAATGTGTTGCTACTAGGATGGCTTTCTGCTGGATCTACCCATAACTGCCTATTTTGGGGTTAGTCTAAAAATTGTATACATTGAAGTCTGTAGCATAAGTGTGATCACCTCTTGTTTGACGGTATGTTCTTCCTGTGCCCACAAACATTCCCACTTGCTATTAGAAACCACAAACAAGGAAAAAAGAGGTCTAAATATTGTCTTAAATTAAAAGTGTGCATCAGTCCACCATGAGTTAATCACAGATGTAACATTTTCTTTTATTTTTTAAAGCCTAATGATCATGCATTTTTGCCACGATTAGCTCGGAACTGCAGCATTTCCACATGAACTATATAAAACATGCTTTATAATATTCTCTATGTTATTTTATTAGTTTTTACAGGATAGTGGATTTTTGTATACGGGTTAAACAGGATTTATTGAGCAACAGGCAATTAATACTCGAATTCAGAAGCAATCTTAAAACTTGGAGGTACATATTGGCCTCGGCAAGACACACTGACAATGACTGTGTTCATTCTGCAAGCCTAAGTGCTCTAAAGCAATTTACTTTTAATATGGACTATTTTTGAAACATGAGCGATGCAGCAGGTAGTGTTGATTCTTAACAGCTTCAGGGTGTAGGGTTCAGTCCTGAGCTTGGGTTACTGCAGAGTTTGTCCTCATGTGGGCTTTCTCTGGATATTCTGGGCTTCTTCCTACCTCACATTATGGTAGGTAGATTGACAAAATTGGGCTTTAAATTTTTGTGTGTTGCACTGCTAAAAAAACCTAATGGACTTTTGTAACGGTTGAGGTGTACAAGCTCCATTAAGTGGGGGGGAAAAAAAAAAAAACTTTCAAGCATCTCAACATCAAGAATCAGTGACAATATCAGACATTTCAGCTTCTCAGATTAACATAAAGCCGATGGAACCACAAGCTCAATGAGGGGACTGTGGGAAGGTCCAATGGGTCGCTCAACCTGTTGATCATCCCTACCCCCTTTTTAAACCTCCCTTGCTTAGCACACTGCAGCCTATTTATAGAGCACTTCTTCGAGGCCAAAGGGAACATAATTTATAGCTTCCTGTAGATTGTACCTAATGTTGCTGTGCGAGGGAGAAAGAGAGAGAGAGAGAGAGAGAGAGAGAGAGAGAGAGAGAGAGAGAGAGAGAGAAAGAGAAAACCATGCTCTAAGTCGTGCTGTGAGCTGAAACACACACATGAACTGACCACTGCATCACACATTAAAGACACACAAGGTTTAAATGATCATACACAGAAACACAGGACATGTGCATCCCCCTCAGGCAGCAGGCATTTATGATCTGCTCTCAAAGTGTTCAAATTGCAAGGCATATTGTGTAGCACAAACCAGTCTGTGTTTATTCGCATTAAAAATTCTCTCATTTACACAATATGGAGAAAAAAAGGATTCCTTAGGATTTGCATGTGCTTTTCCAACATCCTGTTTCACGTTTAAATTGCTATATTAACCTCCCCACTCTACTTGAAAGATGTTCATCTAGATTTTGGAGTGTGAATGTTGAGAACTTTGGTCATTCAGCCTACTGATTCACACTAAGGATGCTTTTGGTTCAGTCAACATTCCAATTACTGTATGGCTGGAAAAGTCAGGTGTCCCAATACTATAGTCCATATAATGTATCTTAGTTGAGATAGTAATATCTTTGGGCACAATACAAAGATATTCTGGGATAACAGAAAAGTTGGACATCATCGGCGATTAAACTGCAAAAAGCAGCGATAACATTATGTTGGATTATTTTCGATGTTCTTATTTGCTCGAAAAGTGATTAGTAATTAAATATATCTGAAATGAAAGTAGATTCTGTATTTTGCTGTAAATACAGTGACATACAAAAACTGTTATTGCTTTTCTAATTATCGTTCAATGTCTGACAACTTTTACGTCACCTTTTTTTGTCCATATCAGCCGGCCCCAGTCTAGCACACAGACAAATACACGTTTCTACACACTGATATGATACAGCACAAACACGCATTACAAAGACATACAAACTCTGACTGAGTGTGTGTGTGTGCGTGCGTGCGTGTGTGTGTTTATTCAACAATCCTTATGTGGTCCTTCCATCGGCACAATTATTAATCCAGTTAATGCTATGCCTACACTTGTCTATGTATGTGGGACCAAATAGGCCATATATTCCTATCCTTGTGGGGACATTTGATTCCCACCAAATATCTAAAAATATGCCCAGACATGTTTGCATGTGTGTGTTTGCGCACTCAGTGAAAAAGGCCTTTGCCAAACATAAGTAGCTTTGCTTAGTCTATAGACTCTTTAATGGGTTCCAGTGGGTCCATAATGTTTGTTATAAACCATTAACAAACTCAAATATAGTGCCTCATGAGTCTGAGATATTTGGAGAATGACTGAGTGAGTGAGTCTCTGTGCGTGAGTGTGTGTGTGGGTGCTGATGAGAAATGAAGAAAGAGCTGACTGAACTTTTCCACCAGGAACAGAGACAGAGGGAAAAGGTGCATGTGTATGTGCGTGTGCGTGTGTGTGCCATTTAGCCAAATTTCTTTCAACACGGATCCCTAATTTCATTTCATAGGCAGAATGAATGACATGGATAGTTGCATGAATTTTGTCCCTTTAATACAGAGGACTAACTGCCAAATATTAGATCTGTAATGGATCACTACAGTTCAGCACTGGCGATGGCTGACATTTCCATACATGTATAGATTTAATAGAGGATGTTAGACATATGTTTGGAATTTTGATCCCATTGAAGGAAGAAAAAAAAAAATCTTAACACTAACCTACATTCACATTAATCAATATGTCTTTGCATGACTACTTTTTTATATCGAACAAGGCTTACTTGGAATGGAAATTGACAAATAAAACCTGCTCCGGCAAGTCGTCTCTAAGCTTGTATGTACACGTATGTACGTGCATACACAAGCGCACAGACACAGCAACATTTTATGAAGCCCTGATGAGGCATGTAATTATTTCCTCATCTTTTAAGGCAATAAAATTTAAATAGTTGTGAAGATATAAAGAATGCTTTTGCAATGTGAAATCTTTAATATATATAAAAAAATCCCTATTGAGCAAAAGAGGAGGGTTGTGGACAGCGGAGTGGTAGATACACACAAACATACAAAGAATACCCACTCCAGCTGAGCCACTCCGCTACAGCTGACCCAAAGCTGCTCTCAATTTTTACAATACACTTTTAATACTTAATGAGATCTTTATTTCTTGCTCTCAAGCAAAAAGCGAGAGAGAGAGACGGAGATCGTTAATTAAAGACCACAGAGAGATCAGCATGCTGAGCTATAGATAGAGTGAGCTGTTAGACGGACAGATGGCAGAAGAGGGTTAGGTAACATCTGAAAGAGCGTCATGTTCCTCATTATGAAGTGTGTGTAAGTGGGTGTGCATTTGTTATTAATGCTATGCACTAAACACAACCTGGTTTCTTTTCCATTTCCACTCGTCTAAGTGGCAGGCAAATACAGCATTCTCCCTCTGACCTTTGTGTAAATATTCATACACAGTACGCACAAGTATGTGGATCCCAAGCAAAGCCATTGTGGTTTAAACTACACATTTTTTATCTGCGCAAAAAAAAATAAAAAATAATAGAGGAATGTGACTATGGATACTGAAATCTGGAGGACATAGGAATCCGAACAATAGACATCACACTACATACTCGGGGTGTACAATATATACCGAGCAGGCATGACAATATTACCACCTGCCTTATATTGTGCTGTTACCAAACCAGTCCTGTTAACAGCGTTAACAGCAGTAACGTCTTCAGCAATTTGAGCTACACATTAAGCTACTCATCTGTTGGATCAGACCACACGACCAGCCTTCGCTCCCCCCGTGCATCAACGAGCCCATTTTTCCTGCTTCTAACACACCAACAAAATGTTCACTTGCTACCCAGTATATCCCACCCACTGATAGGGGCCATGATGAAAAGACAATTAGAGTTAATCTCTTACTGGTCATAATGTTATAATGTCATAATGTTATGCCTGATCTGTGCATATCTATGATAATATCGCATTATAATCGTTGTTTAAATTATTTAATTCAACTGATTACATGTAAGAATTCGACTCAAAAGATGATGCACACTTAACAATAAAAATAACACACTCAGCAAAATACCACCGAATTACTGCTATTGATAAAATCCAAAAATATTTTGACATTTTTTGTCAATATCGCACACCCCTACTACATACAACACCTTTTTTTTTAGATAAACAAGGTGGACCTGCTTTAAAGAAAAGTGGATGACACTGGACATACAAAAATCCATTCAGACTTCATCCTGGTCGAAGCATTACGATGAATCTGGGGCCTACTGTGGGACTACGCTGTTCACGATCCAGGAATTGAGTGCACAATACCGTACGCACAAACGCCGAGAAGTTGGAAGAAACTACACGCAGAGGGAGAACATGCACAAAAAAATCTAGGACTAAGGACCCTGAAGCTGCAAGGCTGCAATTAGTACTGCACCACTGTGCCCTTCCACTACTACTAATTCCTTAACATCAGCAGCATGACTAAATCAAAATACAGTATTGTCAAAGCACCAGGTGTTTGCGCACGCACACACACACACACACACACACAACCCCATGTGCATTATGATTGGAATGTGATAAGATCTGCACACTGCCTAGTGACTGTGCAAAGATCTCACACAGATGTAATAATAATGTGACTAATAACAAGCTGGTATGACAAAAAAAATCCACAACCACAGGATATTTCAGAAAAACAAAAAAAAAAAACTCATAGAAGTTGCAAGTGTTGCAAACACGGCCTGTCGTTATTCTCAAGGCTGCTTTTCTATTCCTTTCCTGGAGAAAGAACACTTTCTTTTCCTGACTACACTGACTTCAGCAAAACCTTTTCTGCTATCATGATCAGAAGCACTGACCTACATTTACAACCTAAATTCTAATATTCGTTCCATGAAATTGTACTAATTTATTTCCAACAGTTTATTCTCTTCATTTCGTAGCGTTTCTCTTGGCTGCACTGCTTCCTGTACGTGTATGAGGATGTTAGATTTTTTTTGTCCAATCAGATTTCAGCCATGCAGCCATGTCAATCTAATCTGCCCAGGGCCGGCAAAGTCTGTTCCGCTGGCTCTTTTACCACAGAGAATATTATTATTAAAAGGTCTGTTTCTTTAACCAATCAGATTTCATATTTGCCTCACAGGGCAGCGAGCTGGCTTAGAATAGCGTCAGCATTTTTCCGTCCTCTGATTGGTTGGTCAGAGGGAAACTGTTACAGCCAAGTACGACTGGCAAAACACGTCTATAGCTGTGCACACATAAATACATCTGATTAAGACTTTTTTATCCCTACGAAGGAAGAAAAATGTATTTGGTCTCGGACATATTTAAAAATACATTTTCCAGAAAAGCTAGACATCATGAGGAGGTCGGCCAACCGCGAAGCTAGCTAGCGTGTCACAGTCCGGAAAAGGGTTCGTTCTCCAATTCCAGACCAGTGAATACGAGCGGTACCACTGGATTACAGCCTTTGAGGAGGGGTGCAAATCATGATAATGCATCTCTGGTGAGTGGGCTGCATTTTATTTCCATCTTTTATGTTTTTGCCATGTTATTAGACAAATTTGGATTGTGAACTGCTCCAGATGATGTAGGTGCACAGTTGCGGTTGTATTGTAGAGGTTTGGAGTCTTAACTGGGTTTCTTGCTTAAGTAAAATGATCTTCACCCTTCATATGTGAAATGCCTCTCTCTCTGTAATGCCACATGTTGTTATATTGCGTTTTCGTACAGTATTGATAGTTTCTATAATTTTGACGTGATAGTGGTGGTATTAAGAGGTGGATTCAGTCGGGTACGTCCCCACTGAAGGCCCAGGTACCAAATGCACAGCCCACCACTGATATTGATTATATATATATAGTGTATTAAAACACAAAATGGATACACTGAGGGAAATGAGAAGATGTACGGATACTGTTGCAACATCGCATCGGTCCTTATACAGACACCGATGTAAAACGTGTCAATTCATGCTTATAAATTCTCACACCACGAGTCTGCAAAACAGTTAGTTCCTTTAACACCAACCTCCAGTGCACAGAGCTTTTATTTATTTATTTCTCCCTCACTTAAAGGATCTTCTGTGTACCTCAATTTTTTTTTTTGCACTTAAAATTTTTGTGTAAGAAAATTATATATAAAAATAGACTTTCTTGCCTATTATTTTTATTACTACCTCTTTAGGTGAAAGGATAGAGATGTAGTCTTCGTAGATCACGCGTGCCTTCTCCTCTATCCTGCTCTTGTTGATCTCCTTCTTCAGATCCTCGCAGGCCAACCAGAAGAGCATGTTCTCCTCGCTGTACTCAGTGCGCAGAAATTCGCGGAACACGTTCCGGCCTGCCGGGTTCTTCATCAGCTTATCGAAGGACTGAGCCCACTGTTTTATCTCCTCCACCGTTGGCTTGTTGCTGAAGAGGTAAATAAACCAAAAACAACAAAAACAAAACAAAACAATGAATTCAGTCATTTGGGCTGGGAATGAGTGTGTCCTCCGGCTGCATTGTGTTTTATTTTATTTAATTTTCTAAAACAATGAGAAAGTCAGTGATCAAGCACTGCAAAAAGAAAACACCCGAGATTTCTCACTGTTAGGGGTACACCAGAAATCCGTCTTTGTACTAGAACAAGCTTGGGCATGCAGTGGTATGCAAATCTCAAAAGCCCATCACACTAATGATAAAATTCATTGGAGACCTGCAGCTTGGAACCTGCCTTTTTGTTCCAATACATGCAGGATACCCCTCATACCTCACAAGAATCTAACAATTGTGTCATTAGTGTGTGTGCGTGCGTGCGTGTGTGTGTGTGTGTGTGTGTGTGTGTGTACGGTGTGATTTCCTTTGAACTAACAACCTACAAGGCTAATTAGCGAGCAACAAATAGTGGCCAAATGAGCATCAAATATTATAAGTAACTAGTGACTAAACCAATCATGTTACCTACTTAAAACGTAAATATTGTTCAATTGTGTTCGCATTTTAAAGTAATATGGCTCAGTGAACTCCTCAAAAAGAAAAAAAAAAAACATCCGACAAAGCAAATAGACAGGTATGCAGTTTGTAATAGTAGTAAGTTTGCAAATTATGAGCCATTATTCGTTATGCTTTTTTAGTAAATAAATATAAAATAAATAAAATCAAGCACAATATTTGTAGCTTGTGTTTTTTGTGCGCGAATAAAAAGTAGCATTGTGTCAAAACGTCGTGTGGTTTTATAATCAGCTCCCTGCACCAACATACATTATATACACATAAAAAAAGCTGTGTGAGAAACAACTTGACTTTTAATAAGTACAACGATTGTAAAACAGAAAGTGATTGTATATTTATATATTTAAAAAATGATAACTATGTAAAAAATAGGAAATTAAAGCCAAACAGCTAAAACACATCCCCTGAGTAAAAGCGAATAAGGATTGTGTCGAAGTGCTGAACAGTTTTGGCTGAAAGAGCTTGGATTTGAACTCTTCTGATCAGAAATCTTGAGCGATTGGCGTACATGACGCTTACTAATGAAGCTGAATAAACATGGCATTTACATTTTAATGACAGCTCGGCATCACCCCAAAAGCTATGCTGCTTTGGGGATTTTTACATTAAAAATGCTCAAGCTGGAAAGCATCTGCATGTGCCCACACCAAGAGGCACTGCTGAATGTGTGTGTGTGTGTGTGTGTGTGTGTGTATGTGATCTTACCAAACTTCACAGTTTGGTATGGTCTCCAGCTTAGTATCCTGGGCTTTCAATCTCCGGCGACTCTCATCTTCTCTCCTAATAGTGAGACTGGAAGGTGGTAAAACAGCATTGAGAAATAACAGTTTTGCCTGAACCCTCTTGGCCTGGCCACACACACGCACTCACACGCACGCACGCACACACACACCCACCAGATACACGTGGCATGAAGGGACAAACATTCCTAACACACACGCTCTCCAGCTCAACCTTATTATTGTACACATACACATGCTATTTGTCACACAGAGACGCTAAAGCATGTGTAGCGCTGCAATCTTTGGTCATGCAGAAGACTCTCATCTCATTTTAGTTGCTCAGAGAGCATCTGATAATCTAAGAAATGACCAGAACTTACAATGGTTCCAAGACAATTCTAAACATCAATCTCTAATATTATAAAAAAAAAAGAGACAATTTTACTTAAGAGGTTTGCGGTCTTTTACATCGAGCACCTAACTGTCACATTACTCGTGGTCTTCCTACACAGGCCATTGAGGTGACGTTGATTCGAGGAACAAACATTTTCATTTGTGACACTTTGAACACTGTGGTCTGTCATATACTAACTGTGGTCTTCAAATATGTTTCCATGACTCATGCTCTTTTGCGAGTGACCGCAGAGGCGCTGATCAAGTCAGACTGGCCGCAAAACCTCAGGCCCTGCTTTAGCACGTGGCCACGTGCTGCTAACACCGCACTGTGGTCCACAATTACACCTAACACAGATGTGTGCAGCTTGGCCGGCGGTGCTGTATCTTCCAGTTGCAGCTTTATGCTATCGTTTATAGAGAGCCTGTCAGAAATAGATCTAGAGGAGCTCTGTTATTAGGCAGTAAAAGCATTCCCAAGTGGCTTACAATGTGTGCGCAAGTGCAAGAGACCAAGAGAAACTGAGAGGGCTGTGAATATGCAACTACATCCCACAGAGCTCTCGTTCGAATGAGAGCAATCTTAATCACTGTTGCTCTTTAGGTTCCTCGTACACGGCGCACCACAGACGTGCGCTCACGCACATACACACACACAGAACACACGTAAAAGCACAGGAAGTCTTAGGAAATTTGTAATGAAGAGGAAGTAGCTGGAATTCGCGACAATTCTCGATAATTCTTGATAACGAATCAAAAAATGTAATGTAAATGACTATCAAGGAAACTGCAATAAGGAAATCGGTGACGCTAAACGTGATATTTAACATAGCTGTTGGAAAAAAAAAAACAGATGTGTGAAATAAACGCTTCCGTCCAACTGTTTTGCAAGTGTTCCTTTAATTTTTGAAACCTCCTCTCCTGGGTGAATTCTTACAACACAATGTACAACTGCTGACCAAATCACCCATCATTTATTTATGTTATACATATGTTTTTTTTTTTTTAATACACATTTTGTATATCTAGAAAATTTTATTTGTATTACATTTATATAAATATTTTTTCTTGTGATCTGAAGAATTTTCCTTCGAGATAATAAAGTTCTATCTGAACTTATCTCAACTCTAAATAGCTGAGAAAGCAGTGGCCTTTCTACCCGGATAAAGTTTATGTAATGTGAATCGATGTAGACCAACAGCGTTCTACTCGGTATATTAAGCTTCTATTCCGTATCAATTACCAATCAGTTACCAATCTATATTTCAGTACTCAATGAAGCTTTAATCAAGCAGATCTATGTTTATTGAGGTGGCCTCTGTTCAGTTTTTTGATTGCACGTTACTTCCATGTTCTCGTATTAACAGTTAAATGAAAGCCTCATCATATGAGAGAGTGAAATAGGTGTATGGGTCGTACCAAGAGCAGCTACAGCAGCAGCACCAACAGAAGCAGCAGGCGTTGGGTCTCTGTGCAGGCGGCGAGTGCTGCGCCCGGCTCGGGGACATCTCGCTCCGTGCCACCGGAGACTCGCGCTCTGCTGGGACTGGGCCTGTGTACTGAAACACACATAGTAAGTCACCTTTATGTCTCACACACACACATAACAATGTCTACCTGTGTGAGTTCACTGAGACTAAAATGCACTGTATGGACAACTGTATTGGGACACCTGACTTTTCCATTCATTTATGGTTCTTTCCAAAACTGCTATAACAAAGTTGGAGGCCCAGAATTGTATAGGACGTCACTGGACACGGAAATATTACATTTTCTTTTCACTTGAACTAGGAGACCCAAACCTGTTCCAGCATGACAATGCCCCTGTGCACAAAATTTAGCTTCATTAACATATGCTTTACATAAGCTGGAATGGAAGATCCTCAAGATGGCTATAAAGTCTAAACCCTGATCGAAACCCCTACTGAACATCTTTGGGATGAATGAGAACGCTGACTGTACCCCAGGCCTCTTCACCCTACATCAGTACCTGACTTTCCTAACACCACAATCACACATTTTAAAATCCAGTTTAAAACTTCCCAGAAGAGTGTGGAATGTAATGTACCGGTATATTAAAAAAAAAAGTATACAAAGCTAATGGTCAGGTGTCCACAAACATTTGTCCTTGTAGTTTATATCCAAATATCTTGTTTTGTCAGTATGCATTATATATTTCATTTAAACCATAACTACGGTCTTAAGACAATGTGTTTGAAGGTCTTAATGTCCAAAACCTCATACTGAGGATGCTTGAATGGTATGTATTAGACATAGACATTAAGAAGTATAAATGAACTAATTTGGAACTTTATTACTGATTGAATAAAGACTGCTCTTGGGGTAAACTCAGACATTTGGATAATATTTTACATCCCATGCTTACGTACAAAATCTACATCTGCACGCATGCACTTTATACGGAGGTCATGGACATAATCGTGCAGCCACAGGATGAACCAAAAAAATTCAGATACGTACCAGCCTCTACAGGATATTTGCTTTTGCAATAATATATACAGTTATATATAAAGAGCAACAATAGAACAAAAGCACATGCTTGTTGTAGAAATTTTGGTATCACATTGGATACCATTAAAATCCTGTTATTTGCATGCTTTTGGAGTTTTATTTTATCTGCTAAATTATTAGACTGAGAAGTACCAAAAACAGCACGACCACTAAATCTGTCCATGAACATAAACTGATTAAATCGAGTGCCAAAGAAAGCAAAGGAAACCAGACGGCATTATGAGTCATTCGGCAGTGCCATGAGGAGATAGCGAGGTCTTCGCCGCAACATACACACACCCACAGAAATCCTTTTCAACCTGCTGATTCTGACCAGCAGACACGCCACTATGGTATTATCACAATACTTTGCAATAAGGGTTGACGGATTTGGAGACGTGGACGGACCGGGGAGATGAATGGAAGGGTCGAGACAATGGGTGAAGTTTTGCAATATAAACTTTTTATCGTACTTGAAACCATGAAATAATATTGTCCTGAGTTGATTGTTTACATGGTGGAAGCCCAAGCACTGACTTACACTATATAGTCTATTTGACCTTTGCACCCATATGTGGCACTTCATCAAACTATTGCCACAACATTGGAAAGCACTCAACTGTCTAGAATGATTCAGTATGCCGAGGCGTTCAAATTTCCCTTCACCAGGCCCAAATCAGTGCCCTGGTGCAAAAAGCATGGTCCATAACGTTTGGCAAGGTTGGAGTGGAACATCTCAAGTGACCTTCATATACCCCTGACCTCAACCCTATTGAACATGGAACATGTCTAATATATTTTTAAGGTGTTATGACATACGGGAGGGTGCTGTTGTTCTAATGTGGTGTAGCCTTTGGTTGTGCTGTACACTGTACAAAGTGGGAGTAGAGACAGTCAATTAAATCTCCATCTGCTAAAGTCCTAATGGATTCTGGGTGCAGACCTGCAATCTGTGGCACATGCACTCTCAGTGATGTCACATGCATGCCCTGCCACTGCCAAGCTCAATGAACTATGTACCTGATATCATTTCACAATTGTACTAAAGTAAAGGGGGGTTTAAAAAGTGGTGGAGCCCTATGCTTTTCATTAATGACAAAAAATTTAGTAACAGTTGCTTTACCTTTCTGCATGATTATAGGGAGTTCTCGAGGCTGATATCATAAAAATGTGATTAAACCCGGAGTAAAAGAAAAAGATAACAAGGGCTGGTTGTTTGTATATCAATATATCATGGAGACACGTTGAAAACTTGATGCTGTTCCGAAAGGCAGATAATGAAAACAAAAACGTGCCTGAACATGAAAATGGCTTACGTGCCCTTTTATTACTAATTCTTTAAATTCTGCTATGGAAGTTTCAAGTAAAGACAATGTTACAGTGCCCCCAGAGCACAGAGGGTTAAGGGCCTTGCTCAGGGGCCCCCAAGAGGTAACCGCTGCGATACCACCTCCCCCAAAAAGTGTTCAATTGAACTGTTCTCCTTTTCTTATGTTTTACATTTGTTTTGTAATTATGGCGTGTACATTAAAAATTTTGGCGTCTTCTGGCATTAGGAAGGGCATCCAGCGTAAAAACATGTGCCAAATCAAACATGCGGAGGATCCGCTGTGGCGACCCCTGATGGGAGAAGCCGAAAGAAAGTTTTATTATTTTTATTATTTATTATTTTTTATTTTTTACTTTTAATTAATTTTTTTATTAGTTTTTTTAATTGTCTATTTTTTGCTTCACTGAAAAGCCCCTTGTGCTCCTTTTGGTGGTTGTAATGCACTTTATAAATAAAATTTGGTCGATTGATTGGTTGATTTTTGCAACTTCACAAAGGACCTTAAACATAAAAAATACCACACCCATGTTTGCCAGATTAGTTGGATAAAAACATCTAGTTAAAAAATAGTATTAAAACAGTTTCCCTAAATTAGTATTTCACCAAAAATATAATCGTAAATAATCTTTCATTATTATACAATACACCTACAATATACCATAAAAAAAAAATAATAATAATAATAAAAAAAAAAGTAGTCCAACTGTATTAGGTAAATACTGTTCTCCAACTTCACAGTTCTGGGGGAACTCGCATTTGTGTCACTGCAAATTTCCCAGTTTAGGACACTGTATAAATTGTGCAATAAGCACCTTTCTCCAATTTTCTTTTCCAGTTTCTCAATTTTCGTGCAATAGATACAGTGCGTCCTGTGTGAGAGAGAAGTGCGCATTGTATGCATTCAAGTATTGTATATATTGTTTAATACGTCTGTTTTATGCAGAATGCTGCATAATTACTCCTGAGAACTGGAGTCAACCGGCCTGAGAAAAAAAAAAAAAAAATGTAGCCACAGTCTCGTTGCACAAATGTTCTTAGCTCTGGTGTTGTATTTAATTTTCCAAAAAGGCTCAAGCATAAGTATATTTGGCCCAAATAAAGAGGCCCTATGGCTCTGTCCACTGACCATCACTAATACTAATACAGAGTAGCACGACAGCCACAGCTACGTACACAGACGACTTGCTGATTTTCTGCTTCCGTGTGTGTGTGTGTGTGTGTGTGTGTGTGTAAGCAAGCGAAAGGGAACTAGGGTTGTTAAAACAAAAGCGCTTTGTTGCTTAATGACCTGATGAAAGTATAGAGGCATATTTAGATGAATGGAGGATTTCTATAGACCCAAACACACACACACACACACACTGCCTTATTACAGTACAAGGATCTCATAATGGAGTCTCTGGCCAAACCAACAAGCCTTAAATTGTAACAACAACCTCTGTAGCTGAGGACAATACGCACACTATCATATTCCTTTGCGAGTCTGCACAGCCGTGAGCTGAAACAGCAGGGGGAAGTGTGTGTGAGAGTGGAAGGAAGTAGACATTCATACTTTGGATTACCCGACAAGAAAGCACTACATTTCTATAAGACTCACAATTAAGAGGCTGTAGCTGTTCGGCTACATACCATGTGACAGCTGCCACATGTTAGTGTCGATTTAATCTCTACAACAGGGTCGTACTCAGCTTTCAAAACATGACACACACACACACACAAAAAAACAACAAGCTGAGAACTCGGCGTGTTGTTGTGTGCGCTGCCTCATTTGTTCCGTTCTGGCTTATGTGAATGACTATTATTATTCCTATTTCTCGGTATTACTACTGACGTTATTACAGGTAATTTTTGACTTGTTCGATTGCATCATTCCCAGTTTAAAACATTAGCACATGATTGATGTTGACAGCATTCCTAAGCACACACTTGCTCCAAAGTTGTTGTTTTTTTTTTTTTACTTCATCCAGTTGTGTAACATCTAACTAGATTCAGTGTCAGCTCCTTCAACAAATACACTCGTAAGACAAGAGTTGGAGGACACCTGACCGCAAAATTCACGTGTTCTTTTTAAACGTCCCATTCAGTCCTGATTCGCTCTTATAATGATCTTCACTCTTCTGGAAAGATGTTCCACTAGAGTGTGCTTGTGAAGATTTGTCCTAATTCAGCTACAAGGGCATTAGAATACTCAGGTACTGATGTAGGATGAGGGGACCTGGCATGCAGTCAGTGTTCCAATTCATCTCAAAAGTGTTCAACAGGGTTGTGGTCACAGCTCTATAGCAGGCCACTCAAGATGTTTCACTCCAACCCATGTAAACCATATCTTCATGGACTTTTCTTTAGGGTTATTTTCATGCTGGAACATGTTTGGGTCTCGTAGTGAAAAAAAAAACTCCTATACAATTGTGTGGAGAACATTTTGGAGAAGAAACACAAACGGCTGGGAAAAGTCAGGTGTCTAAAAGTACTTTGGTCTATGTAGTGTATGTTCTGACTCATACTGTATGTATGGTGATCTGGAGAAAATTCCCAGTCATAACTGTTAAAGAGAAGCACACCTCCCCCTGAAGTAGAAATTGTACGCTTCTTCTTCAAGACTGCCTACGATGCTGCTTTAGTTTATAACTAGTTCAAAGGAAATGTTTCTACAAGTAGACATGGTGAACGTAGGAGCTTCTGCTGGGTGTAAAATGTTTTTAATGAGCTAATAAATGTGCTGCTTGAATGTTTCCTTAAGGAGTCGAGCTCATTCTTTTGCAAAAATCTCTCTTTCAGGCCTTCCCCCTCTCCTTGCTTTTCAGCATGACATAATGTAGTTTCAGCCAGCGGACAGTAACGGGATATTTTTAGCTCTTGGCAGCCCCGTGTCCCTCAGAGTTGCTCTTCTTTTGTTTCTACTCTGCGCCGAGTCTATTTTCTTCTACGGGGTTCGCGTCTGTTTAATGTACGTCAAGAGGAGAGTTATGTGTGTGTGTGTGTGTGTGTGTGTGTGTGTGTGCATGAGAAAGAGAAAGAGAGAGAGAGAGTGTGAGAAAGACGAGGTTTAAAGTAGTTGAAGCATGACAACACGCTGCACACTTCACATGCACTGTTAAAGCGAACACGAGAAAAATCATCTTGC
Organism: Silurus meridionalis; assembly: GCF_014805685.1. Classification (NCBI taxonomy): domain Eukaryota; kingdom Metazoa; phylum Chordata; class Actinopteri; order Siluriformes; family Siluridae; genus Silurus; species Silurus meridionalis. The sequence goes on from NC_060899.1 coordinate 7,082,346, forward strand.
TTTGTCCCGGGTGATTCCCATTCACTCCTGGAGAGTTTCTCTTTAGAGAATCTTGGCTTCGCTGACATCAGCAGCCTTGCGCGATTGCGTTTGCGCCCATTTGTTGGTTTTTCATCCTCCTTTTAATTTAAAATTTTTTTTATTTTTAAACTAACCTGATATCTCAGGATCATTCAATAATAAAAACGGTTGCTAATAATATGCATGGTTTTCGTTTCATGAAAAAATGCAACTGCGATGTATAGCCAAAATCCTCTATGGGCATTATGGGGATGCTTTAACACTGCGATGGAGACATAACCGGTGCATTTGAATTGCTCTATTGTACCGGCGTTCCAAAATTATGGTCAAATTATTGCTCAATCTTTCCTATTAAAAAAAAAAAAAAAGAAGAAGAAGAACGGGTTGAAATTTGTTCAATCTGGTCTAAAACAAATGAACTCTCTGAGATGAGTGATTTCTCACTGATCCTGCTGTTATATTAAATATAATCACTTTTATTATGCTTTTGTATATGTCCTTTTTTTTTTTTTATTATAAATGAATGACCCTTAATGATTAATGTATTCATGTGGATTAGAAAGCTTTAATGCAATGTTGAGCAGTGGCTTCACCAAAGTCAGAGTCTATGATATGACAAGGGTATCGCTGCGATTCGCAAAGACATTTCTACAATACAAGCGATTTTTCATAATATCTATCCATTATGATGTTTAGTCATTTAGAGAACTTGTACAAAACACCAAAACCCTGTGCTAGTTTGGGCACCTAATTTGAAAACAGTGCTGAACGTGAGCACTTGATAATTGCAGTGTGTCTAATAAATACCAGCAACTCTTTATTGTAGTCATTTTTGTTGTTGTTGTTAATTTATTTACTTTGTTTTTTTTGTAATAAAACAAAATATTCAAGAAGCATTAGTTACACCTCTCTTCTTACACATAATATCAAAGTCTCTCAAATCAAGATGTGTGACTGTGCGTGCGTGCGAGGTTTTTCACAGTTTCAGATTGACAGTTTGGGCGAGAAAAAAATAAATAAAAAAATTAAAACAGCAGCGAGAAAACAAAAAAAAAAAGTGTGTGTGTGTGTGTGTTTCTCACTATCAGAACATGCTTGTGTAGAACCGGATATGCAGCTGAGCCTTTTCTCATCTTATTAACCCTTATACTAAAATCCCGTTAGGAGGGATTTGGTCAAGCCCTGGCAACCGAAACTGCAGCATCACTGACCCAGAAGGACAGCGGGAAAAAAAGAAAGAAATTGCATTCTTGTTTTAGAGAGAGAGAGAGAGAGATGGCAGCCGGCTGGGGCTTTTGTCTCTTCATGCTGTATGTTTAAAGAGCAATATGAATCTCACCCAAGGGTTTTTAACCATTTAAGCACTTATTTGACAAGCAATCGGTGTGATTATTCCTCCATTCTTGCAGTTTCATACCAGCATCACCTAACAAAATCAGATCAGAGAATAACTCATCATGGGGGTTCTAATCTAATCCTCTTACAGTTAGAGGGAAACACAATCTAAGAAAACACACAAAAAAAAAAGATCTATAAATTGGTTAAATACCCAGAACCTCACAACACCATAATGGAATATTTGTTGGAACAGAAAATGACAATGTTGTAAAGATGCATCTTCTTACAAGCTCTTTAGAAGTTCTCTTATATGCACTTGACTCAAGTTCAGGGAATTTAGCAACAAATTGGCTTGGATTTGCAGAATGCATGAGTGACCAATAAGGGGTGCTCCAGGAATAAAATGCAGAAACGCTGAGCTCGACAGGTTCAACACAACCCTCACTTTATTAGAGATTCTCTTAAACCAATCCCTGCACCTGAAATGAAGCTCTGCTACTGTACTTCACAATTAGTCACTCATGTTTAAAAGTGGAAGATTTTACACAACCAATAGAAGAGGAGATTCCCAGATGGCCAGGAGCTGAAGGACTCACACACATACAGTACAAGCTTGGATTGCTATTCTTGTTAGGATCTTCCATTGACATAGTTAATGCTATGCCTCCTAAACCTGACACAAATTTTGCCATCAGAAACCAGCCAAATGTTCCATACGGCCAAAATGTTCATATGTTTCTATTCTTGGTTCCTAACAAAATATAAACACAAACGTGCACACACACACACACACACACACACACACACACACACACCCACCCACCCACCCCCATCCACCCACACACCAAGATATTGTGAAATCGAAGAAATTATGCAGCAAAGGGAAAAAAAAGAAACTTTTTAGAACCATGCACAGGGCTCTATTTGACCTTGTTTGACTTTACCGAGAAACTAGTGGCCCCTAAACACAAGGTCACACACACACACTAGGGTGTGTAGTTTTATGCATATTCAACCTCACAGATAAACATGCCTATTTACATGCAAATCCTTCAGACCTGGGTGAGGGTGGAGACGGGGGATTTTTGAAATTCTGAGAAGAATGGATCTGTTATAGATTCATAGTAAAAAAAAAAAAAAAAAAAAAAATAATACATCTTTCTGTATAGTACAGATTCAGTCATGCTGCCTTCTATTCTTGCGCATGGGGGTCGAGCGGGAAAAAGCTCGCAGTCATCCACCTCAGCTGAACGTGCAGTTCTGTTTTTTGGTTCAAAGTAAATTGAAAAGAATTTCATTTGCAGCTCCTAATATAATCACCCATAGTTAGCAAGTTTCTCATCAACCACAGACCAACATACAGAAAGTTAGTGTTTATTTACTACATTAATAAATACTAATGTGAGCTGAGTATTCAGTATTAACTATTCATGCACCTGGAATCAGTGCCATCTCTGATTACAGCCTATAAGACCCGTAAGCATAGAGACGACCTCAGAGAAATAATCATATTCCAATCTGAAATATTGAGCATTTCAATTTCTAATACCTGTAGTTTCCTATTCTTCAATTCGGAAAAGCATGTTGGTAAAAGAGGTATGTCCCATTTCACTCCGAAGTCCAGTGTCATGTTTTATGGCAAGAGAAATGCTAATACTGAATTGTGAACAGTGACTGATCCAGTATATCACATGTCCTGTATAATAACTTTTTAAAGACTTTTCTCAGAAACGGCTCATTTCTTCGGAAATCTGAAAAATACCATCGGTTTTGGTGAATTTATACTTCTGCAGCTGTCTCAGGCCAAAAACAAATAGGAGTTCCTATAGGAATAATAGAATGCATAATGGGCATGACTTTTAAAAGGAAAAAAAAAAAAAAAAAGCAATTACAAACAAATACATGCGAAGCATTTTAAACTCTTTGCTTTCTAACTGTATCGCACAGTTCCAACACTAGAGTTAAAATCGATAGTTCAATAGCAATCATGGGACGATAAATAAATACGAGATTTAAGTCGTCGCATTGCCTTTTAATGAGAGTGTGCTATGAGTATTGCCGTGAGATTTTGTGCAATATGCCATCGTCCTTTTTTTCCCACACGTTTTTGCTGACTAAAGATTGTGACTTTGGTACTGGGAAAAGAAAGAGGTGCGGCAAAATCTCGGCAATGATTGTCATATATGTTACATCGTTCCAGCATACTGGCAGTTTTTACATACCAGCAAATTGACACTTGAGTGACAACCATATCTATTTCTGTCTTATTCGTGTACACACAAGTATATATATATATAGTTGTGCTTTATACGTTTAATATACTTTCGAACTTTTTACACTTTATGTAATTTTTATATCCTATTTCTTTGTTCATGTTTCGGTGTTGGAGGGTCGTAAAAAGCTTTTCACTACATGTCCTACTCTGAATAAATGTGTATGTGGCACATCAAATTTTTAGGTTTTGAGATTGCTGACTTTAGTTTTCTTTTGCTCAGGAATACATGTTAAAGTCATGAGCGAAATACAGGTGATGAGTTATTAACTAAACTTCTTCTAAATCTTATTGAAGTGATATAAACTAAGTTTAAACAGGCTCGGTGGACGTAAAGAACAGCAATGCAGATGCTTATTGAAATCTCGTATAGTGCTATTACACTTTTTTTTAATTGATCTGTTGTGAGTGAACACGTTCATGGCTTCATTTTTTTGGGGCTGTTCAAGAGAAAAAGTGGAGCTGAGATGCCTTAGAAAGATTACCTTATGTTGCTCTTCTTCGAACTTAAACAGCAGGTTATTGAAATTCATAAAGGATATAAAAGTTGGCGAAAGGGAAACGTGTTACGAGCTGCAACGCGGTTTATTTTTGACATTTAAATTAGTACGACTTGATCGCAATAAAGACAGTTGAACTCTATCGCTGAACTTTTGTCTCAACCCTAATATAATTTTTATATTATTCTATATCTTTATATATATATATATATATATATATATATATATATATATATATATATATATATATATATATATATATATATATATATATATATATATATATATATATATATATATATATATATATATATATATATATAAAACCAGTGTGTGATCTGGCAGGCTGTTAGAATGCGAGCTACAACCAGTCCAAAACCTCACACTGTATACACACAAACTTGCCAAAATATCCTGATTGTAGTTTTCTGTGTATAAATCCACACACTTATCTGTTTATTAAATAATAATTATTTCCGTTTTTGTCACAAGTGAAAGTTTTTTAACAGATGTTATGAAGCACATCCACACCCTATACAGTATATGACAAAAGCGCTGAATGTGATAAGGGAATATTATTACTGCTTACACATTGACTGCATGTTCACAACATCTTGTGAGAGCGTTTCTACGTACTCAAACAAACACACATCCCTAGCAACTGACTGAGTGGTTGACACACAGCAGCACAGATACACACCGATGGCAGTTAACTTATCTGAAGAAACACGATGTATACGGTATCTCACAATAGTGAGTGAATCCCTCACAATTCAGCAACCATTATAGTCAATCTTCTGAAGGGACGATACTATAGAAATGAAACCTGGATATATTTGAGAGTAGTCAATGTGCAGCTTGTATAACAGTACAGATTTAAATAACTGGTGGATGAAGTATACCAAGCAGGTACTTGAGTAAAAGTAGAGATACACTCTAAAAAATTACTCCAGTAAAAGTGCTTCCTTTAAACTTTCACTCGAGAAAAAAGTACAAAAGTATTTGCCTTCAAATGTACTTAAGTACTATGATTTATCATAATGATAATGTCCTATTATCATTTTTGTCACAAAACTCTTTGCTCGAGTTAAACACGGATATCTAATAAACTATCCTGAGCCCAAAATCATGTTTTCAACTCGCAAATAAGGGTGCTGTGGCAAGTTAGAGTCAGGAGTTTCTTCCTGCATTTATCAATCTGAAAATGTTCAGCATCAGTTCAACATCAAGCAGAACGCTGTATGTTTGTGTTAAGTAGATACCACAAAGCGTCAATGGCGGTTCTCGCTTGAACGCCGCTCTGGGTGAACCGCGCCATGCCCCAACGTCTCCCCTATTGATTCGTTTCAGCATTGAAAAGCTTCTCTCTGCTTCAGCTACTGTCGCTGGATGAGTTAAACATATTCTCAGAGCAGTCCACAAATTTGGATACATTTCCGAAAGCTCAATTTCATGTATAACAGGGGTCACCAACCTTTTTGAAACTGAGAGCTACTTCTTGGCTACCGATTAATGTGAAGGGCTACCAGTTTGATACACACAAATTTGCTCAATTTACCTTTAATTATATGTTGTTATTATTAATAATTAATGATATTCATCTATATCTAGTCATCTATATTTTAATATTGTAATTTTCAAATTTACACCAATGCAAGTGTGATTTAAAAAAAGAATAGCAACAAAAAAAATGTATGCAGCTCACTGGTAAGTGCCGCTATGGTGAGTTATTTTTAGAAAAAGCCCACGGGCGACTCATGTGGTCCTTGCGGGCAACCTGGTGCAAGATACAACATACCGTATTTTCCGGACTATAAGCCGCTACTTTTTTCCCACGCTTGGAACCCCGCGGCTTAAACAACGAAGCGGCTAATTTAGACCATATGCCGAATACTGCAACAAATCGGTTTGCATGGCCGTCGTAGCAGAAGGAAGCCTCTTCTGCAGCTGGCTCACAAGAAAGCCAGCAAACAGTTTACTGTGTTTCATTGAGGGAAAATGGATTCCAACATGTACTGTGAAATTTCTGACGCAAAACACGATGCCCTCCCTTCAGAAATTGGGCCGAACAGCAGTTTTCCGACAAAATAACGACCCCAAACACACCGCCAAGACGATGCCAAGGTGGTGGTGTGCTGAAGGTTTTTGTTGCTATTCTTTTTTTAAATCACACTTGCATTGGTGTAAATTTGAAAATTACAATATTAAAATATAGATGACTAGATATAGATGAATATCATTAATTATTAATAATAACAACATATAATTAAAGGTAAATTGAGTGGACAAGTATGACTCCAGACCTAAACCCTATTGAGCACCTGTGGGGCATCCTCAAGCGGGAGGTGGAGAAACGCCATGTGTCAAACATCCAGCAGCTCTGTGATGTCATTATAGAGGAGTGGAAGAGGATCCCAGGTACAACCTGTGCAGCTCTGGTTAATTCCAGACCCAGGAGGATTAAGGCAGTGCTACCAAACAATGGTGCTCACACAAAATACTGGCACAGTTTTGCCATGTTCACTTAGGGTGTACTCACTTTGACGTTTGTATGTTGAGTTATTTTTAGAGGAAAGCAAATCTGTACTGCTATACAAGCTGCACATTGACTCCTCTAAAATGTATCCAAGTTTCATTTCTTAGGTATTGTCCCTTGAGAAGCTAAAATGGTTGCTGAAATGTGAAAATGTGAGATGCTGTAGGTGTGTTATTGTGTCTGGGCGTGTCATACTTACTCATATACCCACTTTCTGTGTCGCGACCCAGAAACGCAACTGTGCTTGAACACAGAAGTATGCGGTTTCCGATCTAAAGCTGAAATGAAACCTATACCTCTGTTAAAAAGACAATGCAATTACCTAACATCTCTCTCTCCCTATAAGCGGTGTTTGACATTGGTAATAAAGCATATGATTCCTGAAGTTTTTCTCGATTTGTATCTAACGGTCCGACGCCCAGTATGAACAATGGCTCGTACCGAGAGGCGAGAAAGAAACACACATGATGCAATGAAGCATAATGACTACAGGCTGGTGAACACGAAACCTGCGTGATATAGACACGGTTAAATCCCGGGTTACAGAGATTTGTCCTCAGTCTACAGCGAAGCAAGCGAGAAACAGGCAGAGAAGGGAAGTGTTGTAACTGGCCCGATGTTGTAAGCGACAGAAGGGCGTGTGTGAAACCTAGTGAGTCAGCGCTGTCTCTTCCTCTTTCTGCCACTCTGCAGACCGAGCGATAAGCACGCAGGCCACATGAAGGCACGTCCGCAGTAACCTTTTTCAGTTCAGGGAAAAAAAAAAAAAAACGATATTTTTTTGGACAGCCTTGACATTTCGAACAGACAAAATCATGATATGAATGATTTAATTATTGTTTAGTGAATTCAAAGGGAGAAGTGCATCTCTTAGTCCCTTACTACATCGTGCCAACGTGATGTGCTGACTTCCTGTCTTAGCCAACCGTAGAGTCCCTCTTCTTACAGTACAGGCCAGAAGTCAGAGATCACATGGGGTAAAAGGTTTAGGACCATGTGGGCATGAGAATACGAATGAAAACAGCAAGTTCTGGGATGGGATGTGAAGTATGTGCTGTAATTTTTTTCTTTTTTACAACAAGCATGTCCACTCCACCTTATATGGGTTCGGGTGTGAGCAGGGTAAACAAATACGCTAATACGCTTTTATGAAATCTGCTCCGCATAAAGCTCTCAGTGGATAACCTTGGAAAAGTCTCTGTCCCCTTATGACACAATGTCGTCACTTGCATTCTCGTCCCTTTTTTTTTATTATTGGTTTCGACACTATGTTTTTTTCTACTCTGCAGCTCTTCTATTATTCACCTCTGCTTGTGAGACAGAGTACTGACACTTTAGTGTGTGCAAAAGTTATACAATTATGGCATATCTGAAAACCTTCCTGGCCCCTTCCCCTAAAAAAGTCCTCCCATGCTATCCCACAGCTATACTGATGTTATTCTAGCAGTTTCATCAATAATTTTCCTTCATGTCCTCTCTTAGCCTTGGATATTTGTCTCCTAACACAGTGAGCTGCAACATAAAAGCAGAAACCCTTCAAAATAACTCATTGTCAATGTTAATACTGTAAGTAGCAGCTGATTACGAATAAAAACTTGAAATTAGTCTTGTGATAACACAGAGCAATAAATATACTATACTACATTATAGCAATATACTAAACTTTTGGGTGGACAAATCAGTATTCTGGGTGACCAGGACAAGCACAAGTGATATGTGGTGGGACTTCACTGCGATGTGACCAATCAAAGTGTGTGCCTTTTTAACCTAGAGCCATCTAAAATCGCAAATTAGCATGAATTGGTCAAGTATTAGTGTTTAGGTTAGAGAAGGGAAGAATCATCCTCCGCTGGGACGTACCATTAGCATTCGAACCCAACACATAATAGGAAAGCTTCTTTGGAGTTTCTTTGGAGCTGAAAGAAATATTCAGCTCTATTAGGGAGGCTGTCGAGATACATGCCTCATATCATCTGGCTGACGATAGAACTATTAATAAAGATAATCTTTTCTGAATCAGGAACACGCATGCGTGTGGAAACGCTAATGAAACTCTGCCGAGCCACCGAATAACTGTCCTGTTTACTCCACACGGGCTTTGTGGTTAAACATGAGGTGAGTGAGACTTGAGGACAACATGTTCGTGGGGAGGACAACGACCACCAGCTCACGGTCAAAATGTGGCCCCGCGACGTTTAGTTGAGAGTGCGAACGTGATGCGGAACAATAGAATGCTTGTTTGGAGCAGATAAGATGAAAATCCCTTAACACGCTCACTGTCTTTACTTTATTATATAGTTATTTAAAAACCTTCTAACTGAGTGTCACCTGAAACACAGACCTGGGCAGCGAAGTGGAACTTTTCCTTGTTGCCTTATTAGCTTAAAAATCTAACTATTCGTCAGTTGCCTGTAAATTATATTTGCTTTTTGATGTAGTCGGACTGAAGCTGATGGAAATAAAGAGTATAATATGTATATTAAAAAAAAAAACACAGAAACAGTACAGTCATAGTATCTTCCCCCTACAAGGTTAAACCCATAAGATATTTTATCCTTGACACAGCATTTTGGTTTGAAACATGTGAGACACATGCCCACACACACACACAAAAACAAACGCACGCATAAAGTGCTCGAAGAAATGTGAAAAACAAAAACGAAAAACACGAAAAAACACTATATATAGTATTAAGATGTGAAATTAACTGAAATTCGATTTGGCAAGCAAGGCTAAATCCTGGAGGCTTCGGGGTCTCACGCCACACGGTAAAAGAGAGCTGAAAGTGGGAGGATTAGAAAAACATCCCTCTTACTCAGTCTGGATGGGGTGCTGTGAATATCATGTGTCAGCGGTAAGAAACTGATGCCAATATTCCTTGTTCTGGTGAATATGACTGTCTCCATTCCTATATATATATATATATATATATATATATATATATATATATATATATATATATATATATATACATTTATCTATCTATATATCTATAGCTGTGGTATCTTTGACCGAGTTGTTAGCGTAAATCCTTTAAGTCCTGTAAGTAGCGAGGTAGCAACTCCATGGAATGGCCTCGATCGTCTCATCCCAGAGTTCTGGGGAATTTGGAGGCCAAGCCAACACCTTGAACTCTGTTGTGTTCCTCAAACATTTCCCGAACTATTTTTAGCAGTGTGGCAGGGCTTATTATCCTGCTGAAAGAGGCAACTTCCATTAGGGAATCCCGTTGCCATTAAGTGCAGTAACACCGTTTTTGATAGGTATGATTCAAAATAGCCTCCACAAGAATGCCAGGATCCAGGCTTTCCCAGTAGAACATATTGCCCAGAACCTTTATTGTTTTGCATTCTTCCCCATAGGCCATACTGATGTCATTTCTTCTATTAGAAAGCTATGCACACACACACACCCAGATGTCCACATGGGGACAAAGAAAATGTGATTCATCACACCAGTCTACTTTCTTTCGTTGCTCCATGGTCTAGTTATGATGTTCCTATTGCAGAAACGTCTGGTGAACAGGAATCAGTAGGGCACCCTGACCGGTCTACAGCTATGCGGCATGTGATGCGCTGTACTGTATATTTTGACCCCTTGCTATCATAGCCATCATGATTTTTTTTCAGCAGTTTGAGCTACAGCTTTTTTGTGGGATCAGACCAGATGGACTAGCCTTCAGTTCTCATGTTCATCATGACCCTGTCACCGGTTGTTTACATTTGGTCAACAATCGGTAGATACTCGACACCCCACAAGAGATGCTCTGTCCCAGGTGTCTACATTCTTACATCCTTATAATAGTATTTGCCCATTTTTCCCGGTTTTACCTCAATTGTGAGACCCGTCTGTGCAAGTGCAGCCTATTTTTTCCCACCACAGTACCGAGGTTATCAGTGTTATTTATGCGACCTGTTAGTGGTTTGAATATTATGGCTGATCTGTGGACATTACACATGTCAACATTACTGACTTGGTTTAATATATATATTATCCAATAATGGGAGGTAAATATACATACATGAAATGTAAATGAACATGCAATAACACGCTTTTTAATGTACTGTCTAAAAAATACCCAGGGGGTAACAGTGAAAGCCTGTAGGAGAATTAGGGCGTCGGATCGACCGTTAAAAGTTTCTTGATTTTGTAATTTATTCTCCATATTGCAAAACTATGCTTGTCAAGCTGAAAGACATGGCCAACAATCGGCAAACAACACAAAGGACCGATATTCCGCAACGTTAACATACAGAGAGAAAGTTCAAGAACCTAGTGTTCCAACCCTTATGATCACACCCAGCGTCTTTTGACATGCAGTATCTCATTTAAAAAAATGCGCCGTCCAATTCACGTTCACACACTCGCAACTTGATTTTGTTGAAGTCACAAAAGGTCCTGAGGCAATCTGGATTTTCTGAGAGTGTGAAAGAAATAGGGTGGCCAAATGACGCAATGCAAACTTCGCATCGAAATGCAACACGCTGCATTTGGAAATGTCAAAACGAAAAGCAAATCTCAGGTTGGCCTCGAGCTCCTCAGCCTCACCCCCCCGAGGAAGCAAAGTCATTTCCTGTTCTGCATGCATGCAGGAGGGAAAACAAGAAAGAAGAATGCTCGAACTCATCTAGTGCTCACCTTAACCACGTCCTACTTTATGAGAGATAGCATGCTTTGAAGCTTTTTTTTTTTTTTACATCTGGGGGGAAAAAAAACTGGCATTAATCTAAATGCACTTTATACAAGCAGAAGTACAGGATCGAGTCTTACAATCAACACCGGGCAAAATTATATTACAGACTATTGCAGTCTGAAAATAGAAAAATTACTTTAAAAATCAAACTTGGCCAGTCATTTAGGAGTGCTGAGAACCAACATAGAAACCAGACTGAATAGTCATGTTTCTCTCGGGGGCAACATGTGAAAGAGTGGGTGAGAGAGAGAGAGAGAGAGAGAGAGAGAGAGAGAGAACAATACCCTAAATCATTACATTATGTATTCAATCTCACATCCCTCACGCACTCTCTAAGCACTGTTTAACACATTGGTTAAAAAAATAAAAATAAAATAAAAATCTCCTGCATGTCCTCTTACAGTGGTGTGAAAAAGTGTTTGCCCCTTCCTGATTTCTTTTTTCTTTTTTTTTTTTTTGCATGTTTGTCACACTTTAATGTTTCTGATCATCAAACTAATTTTAATATTAGTAAAAGAGAACACAAGTGAACACAACATGCAGTTTTTAAATGAACTTTTTTATTATTGAGGGAAAACTAAATCCAAAAATACATGGCCCTGTGTGAAAGTGTTTGCCCCCTGTTAAAACTGTGGTTTATCACACCTGAGTTACATTTCTCTCGCCACACCCAGGCCTGATTACTGCCACACCTGTTCACAATCAAAAATCTCTAAAATACTACCTGCCTAACAAAGTGAAGTAGACCAAAAGATCCTCAAAAGCTAGACATCATGCCGAGATCCAAAGAAATTTTAGAAACAAATGAGATCCAATGATCCAAAACACTCTAGCAAGTCCACCTCTGAATGGCTGAAGAAAACCAAAATGAAGACTTTAGAGTGGCCTAGTCAAAGTCCTGACCTCAATCCTATTCAAATGCTGTGGCATGACCTTAAAATAGCGGTTCATGCTTGAAAACCCTGCAATGTGGCTGAATTACGATTCTGCATAGATGAGTTTACCAAAATTCCTCCACAGCGCTGTAACAGATTCACTGCAAGTTATTGTAAACGCTTGATTGCAGTTGTTGCTGCTAAGGGTGGCCCAACCAGTTATTAGTTTTAGGGGGCAAACACTTTTTCACACAGGGCCATGTAGTTTTGGATTTTGTTTTCCCTTAATAATAATAATCTTCATATAAAAACTGCATGTTGTGTTCACTTGTGTTATAATGTGTAATGTTATATTAAACATTAAAAAGTGTGACAAACATGCAAAAAATAAAATAAAATAAATAAATAAATAAAAAATCAGGGAAACCCTTTTTCAAACCACTGTAGATTGAAATTGAAAAATCATTTCAAGATCAAGTCATTTAACTTTAGTAACCTGTTGTAGTGGATCCATAGACTTTCCCTTTACCAAAAAAGAACTTCCAAAAAGAAGTTCAGAAATGTACTACAAAGATCCTAGTGTACAACAGAGCATGCATGAAAAAGCTTATTTCCTTTTCCCCCCATATGTGCCCCAAGTAACAGCAAAGAAACAGAAAGGCAAATGTGTGAAAGGGAGAGATACTTATAATAACTAATAATCACAATCTCCATCAATTCCACTTTTCCCTACCCACTTACCTTCTACTGGCTGTAACAAATCACAGCTTCCACATCTTTTCCCTATGAGAAAACTCTTTTCCAACGGGTGAGTATTATTCATTTACAGTCTGACAGCTGCTTCATATAAACAAGTCAGACTCATTGTCAGCACCATCAATGGGGATGCTTCCTCAACCAAGCGTAGTCCTTCTTGTTACTAATTTGTATCTGCAGAACTACCCACCCCAAAAGTGAAGCAAGCTGTTAAAGGAACCCTACTGCAGATATTTGACCTTGCTGTAACCTTGTTCTCATTTGCATCAATTCCAAAATGTTCATCTTCTGCATACTGTGTACTCTAATTCAATCCTACAAGCATTCAAAGATGGATGAATGAATGGCGGGAGGAACGGGAAAACAGAGAGCCCATGAAAAATGTACTGATGTCTCCCATACTGCTAACAATAACAAAGAAATACGACCACTAAACTGTTGCTGATGGCATCACATCTACAGGTTGACCCCACCCACATCCACAAGGAATAAAGGACCCTTGTTTTCATTTAGACATTGAATGATCAAAATGATGTAAATCATATACTATGTCCTGCACAGTCAGCAAACCTCGACCAATCCTGATACGATATTTAAATCGCCGACTTTGCGAACGTCTTTTGGTAAATGGTGTCCAGTCAAGACCGATCTATGCCAATACTCATTGAAAGAGTTCTGACCAGCTTGTAATGACCAGGGCAATAAGTAACTTTGTTCCTTTCATTTCCGTCGGCGTTACTAGACGTGACATCCTATAGAGATATGCAAGATAAATGTGAGATATGCAGCCAGGGAACTTTAAGAGAGGTCTGCTGGCTTTACTTAGTTACTACACTCACATACACACACGCAAAAGGAAGAATGTCGGCTTGGTTGTCTGTTTTTAGATCGAGATCTTGCTTTACTCTAACTTTATCCAGATGCCATGCCTGACTGGACATAAATCATGTGACTAACTTCTTAAAGACACGAGTTTTATCCCACACTCCCACACTACAGACTTACACTTCTCTCCCGCCACAACAATCCAAGTTGACTGTTGTAGCAGACACAGTGTATCAAAATCAGATGGTGCAAAAGGGTCTGAAAGTGCGTGACATTTCAGCTCACCCTATGCGACTGCCATGTTCATGATGCTGCCGTGTACTAGAGATGTATGACTGTGCTTCATAAGGATGCAGTTCAAAACAGGCAGACACACAAAAGGTGTTGTTATGACTATCTGGAAAGTACTAAATAACTAACTACCAAATACATAGCTACTTAAAATATGACAGGAGTAACTTGTACTCAGAATCGACGTGTAGTGCGCATGCAATGTGGACTGTGGGGCCAAAAGTATTCGCCCGACACACGACGTCTATAATCTGCTGCACCAGATTTGGAGGCGCACAATTGTAAAGAAAGTCGCTTGCAAGTATAAGATCTAGCTTCAGAGGTCTACGAAGACACAATTTTGTCCAGGCTGGCACAGGAGAAATCAAGTGGCCTACACAGAGCCCTGAACTCAATCCTACCGAACCCATTTGGGATGATTTGGAATGCTGACTGCACCCCAGGCAGCTTTGCACGACATCAGTGCCTGACTGATGCCCTTGTAGCTGAATGAGTACAAATCCACGCAGCCGGGAATTAAAATCCAGCCTTGCGAGAACAGTTGCGGTTATCAAAACAGAACAAGGGGGGGACCCACATCAGGACTGAGATGATCATAGATGAGAGAGACGGTCAGGAGTCCAAAAACCTTTCGCCATATACTGTACAATATGCCTTGAACATCTTTGACCAGTCGTATCTATTAGGCCTGAATGGTGCACTGTTGAGAATATAAGCATGTACCCTTATACATATGTACACATCATTATAAAAACACTGCAGACACGGCATAATGAAGGGTGTGAATGTCAAAACGGATTTAACTGCATTGTGGGAATGCATGCGTGCATATGTAGGTGCATCATCAGCATAACATTAAAGTGTAAACATTACAAAAAATACCACTAACTAACAAAGAAAGAGGAAACGACCCCTAAGTGGGGGAAAAAAATAAATAAATAAAAAACACAACCCCAAGCAGCAGCGGACGAGCGAGAGAGAGCAAGAGAGAGAGAGCGAGAGCGGCGAGTTACCAGAACGTCCATCATGGCTCGGCGGACGGCGGCCAACTAGTCTTACAATCCTCAACGTTGTTAAAAGCCTGGACACATGCATGTCATCCCCCCGCAGGCTGCGGACCTCTCCTTCACAAACACACACACAAGGAAATGCAAGGGTGTACATGAACAAACACATACGCACACACAGAGGAAGGAAAAAAAAAAAAGAAGAAGAAAAGAGAGAAAGGAAAGGACAGTGCTTATTTCGAATGCATTGAGCTGAAGCGTATATGCATTATTCAGTACAGTTGAGTTGTAAGACATGCAATCGGGTCGACAGTTACATGTGGATTTGGGTTTTATGCATAAAGGCCGAGAAAAGCAGTGCGGAAACAGACGGTGAAAGTAAAACTGGTACCAGATCGCAGCTGTCACAATACACGCAATAAAAAAATATCCTCAAACGAGCTATAATAAATGACAGGTTTGTTAGAAATAGCATGCTGTGATAAATATACACGCTCGCTCCGATCAGGCTCAACGTACGCGAATGGTTTGTCCGTGAGACGAATGAAATCGGATAACAGGAATCGATGAACAACGTCGAGCCGTTTTAAAACATGATTGCGGGATTTCCCCCACAACATTTGTTTAAAGGCACGTAACGCATTAAACATTATCTCGGGACCATAGTAACATTTGTGGACAATTCCCCTCTGCCGAACAAACGAAGCAATCATTTTTTGTGGACTATCCAGTAAAGTTGTAAAGTCAGAGTGGGATTTTCTGAAGCAGGAGGCGTTTATTGTGCACTGGCTGTGATCCTGCTGGGGTGTGAACATCACGCAGATCTATATAACATTCTGAATTCTCCACTTTTTATAGGTCAACTTCCTGAACGCGTTAACCTAGAGTCACCGAGCTGGGAAATGTTGTTTAAAGCATCTGAGAGATAGAGAGAGAGAGAGAGAGAGAGAGAGAGAGAGATATTAGTGCCGCCTAGTACATGAAAAACTGCATGCTATTTTTAAACCCCTGGAGCCTCTCCTGATTTGAGATAAAGAGGAAGTAAAGTTTTCAGAACAAGGAGTGCATTTGAAATGTTTATTACTCTTTGCATATTCTAAGCGCTGTCACGTGATGTACAGCTTACTTTATTATCCAGTCTGTGATGTTTGGAAAGCATAAAAAAAAGAATTGAACGCACAGCCTGGTATTAATCGATACCAGACGATACACCTTAGCGTACTACAGGTACGGCACCTCACGCGTTGTGATGCCGAATACGCTCGATCGAGGGCTGTTTAATACGCTGCTGGAAATATTGAACGATGTAAAGCGGAATGCCGAAATACAACTCGTTTGCAGTGATCGCTGTAAG
Organism: Silurus meridionalis; assembly: GCF_014805685.1. Lineage (NCBI taxonomy): Eukaryota > Metazoa > Chordata > Actinopteri > Siluriformes > Siluridae > Silurus > Silurus meridionalis. Next base: position 7,098,814 of record NC_060899.1, read on the forward strand.
AAATACAACTAGGACGTGCGGCACCTCGATGGCCTTCGTCACCTTATCAGGATTACGCACGGAAACGCGGGTGAACACATTTTCGATTAAATGCAAAAGCGGACACATCCAAAACGGGAATCAAGCATGTGGTCAAAAACAGAAGGTCGAACGAATTACAATCGAGATAAACCGGCCGAAACTAGAATCATGAACTTGGAAGCAGTCCGAATAACAAGGCTTGATAATATGAGGAGAACTATTGAGGAGAAGCAATTTTCTTTTTTAGTTTGTGTGTGTAATTGACGCCACTTGTGCTCAGTCAGTGGTTGAATATGGAATGTGGGAAATGTAGTTCATGTTTGATGGCTGCAGTGTTTGCTGGGAAACGGAGTTGCTGGCTTGCTGTGACTTGACAGCCTACAACGACACTAGACTCTAATTCGATGTTTATCATCAGAAAGTGGGGAAAGTGGTAGCTCAGTGGTAAAGGCTTCAGCCTTCTAATCAGAAGGTGATGAGTTCAAATCCCAGCACCAATGCTGGGCCCCTGAGCAAGGCCCTTAATCCTCAACTACTCTGTTGGAAGCCGCAATGAAGTAGTAGCTCAATGGTTAAGACACTGGACTGCTGATCAGAAGATTGTGAGTTCAAATTGCAGCACCACCATGCAGCCTATGCTGGGCCCCTCAGCAAGGCCCTTGATCCTCAACTGCTCAGTTGTATAAAGGAAGTGACTGTAAGTAAGTCGTGCCGCTAAATGCCGTGACTGTAAACATGAGTCTTCTTGTGTTTCTTTTATTAACTCTCTCTGATGTGTTCTACTTACTCACTTTATATTTTCCATACACTGATTTTCTTCCGTGTTTCAGCGTCTCAGACACCGGAAACATCGACTCAACCTCTAAAGAGCGAACTACATGCAGGCCATTTACAAAATCGAAATCTTACTGTGCAGTCTAGCGCATAGAAATTTCCCTGCAAGCCTGAAACTTTCGAACGCGCTAACGTTGAATACGGCCTTTCCATTACTGGAGAGAAGTGTACATAAAGGTAAATAATGAATAACCTGTGTTTAAGATAAGAAAGTCAGAACACGAACAGGTACAGCTATATTATAGGCTCATCAGAAATGTTTTGTTACAACAACCATCAGGAGAATGGTTTTCATTTGTTTTTCTCCCCATATCCTGATTATTGATTACTGTCTTTACACAGGTTGCAGAGTTCTTTAGAACACTAATTCTGGTTTGGAACCACGTAGTCTGTTATCACACAGGAAGTAACCTTTAGCGTTGCCGAAACAAACTGCTGTAAAGGAGTTGCATTTTCAATGGCTCGGGTTTTAATGAAAAACATGTGGACATGTAGATCGGACCTGTGGTTAAAATATTTTAATACTACAATACTTGGTCTTTTGTAAGGATGAGCAGGAGATTCACAGAGAGAGAGAGAAAGAGAGAGAGAGAGAGAGAGAGAGAGAAAAGAGAGAGAGAAACTAAAAATATCTTTGTTTTGATGAATATGATGGTTCTAAAAACATTTCCAGATCCCTTTGACTGTTAAATGAAATTCACTGAAGCCCCCAGCACTGTTAAAAAACATACAAAAAAAAAAATGCTGTAAAACAATATTTGGTTATTTACTATTAGATTTTTAAGCAGCTCAACACCAACAGGTGAAGTGCATCTCGTTTTAAAAAACACGTATCCTTGTGTGTATATTCGTCTTCAGCCATCTTCATCCCTGTGCATGTACCCAGCACTTTATTTATGTAAAACTCTAACCGCAATATTTGATAGCGTGAGAGAGAGAGGAGAAAAGCTGTGTCAGCATAAATTATATATATAAAATAAAAAACAAAGCAACAACAACAACAAAAAAAAAAAACCATGACCTTGTGCAAAATTCTGGAGCACTTTGAATTGCAATATATTTTTTCTATTTGCTATTCGCGCTTATTATTTCTCGATCCACGATCCTAAAACATTTGGGAAAAATGAAACCCCAGTAAATACAACAACCCGACTTCAAAACAACTATCGATTTAACATTCACAGAGTTGTTTATTTCCACGTATATAAAGTCATATCCGTATTTACATTCAATCGCTTTGGTCATTTTAATAGGACATTAACGTAAGCATAATTACTAACTAGTTACCAGCAGGCTGCTGCTGTCTGTTTTTTGTCTGGCTCCATCTTTCAGCTGGGTTTCTGCAGGTAATTTCAGGGGTGCGATTTCTATTTTATTGCTTTTTCCTATTTCAATTTATTTTTTACTCAGTAACGGATGTGATATAAAATGTATTATATAAATAAAAAACTTCACTTGACTGAAGTAAAAGGACAGACAATTCAAATGATTTACTGTTTAAAATATAATGCTGTTTAAATAACTTTAAACAGTATAAGTATGCAAAAAATGTAATAAAATGTAAATCGTTGTATGTAAATGTAAAAACTTTACCAAAACTTTGAAAAAGCATAAAAACCATGTCACTTTCCTGCTCGGTTTTGAATAAAAAATGTTGACAAAATGGTTATTAAATTGTGACTAGAAATTATAACTATTTTAGCGATTAAAAAAAAAACAACAACTGATAGTCAGCTTTTTTTTTCTTTGGACTTGTTGCTGTATTAAACCGCACACTTCCCATTCATAGGTTTTAGGTTGTACACTGTTTTGTCTTGCTTATCTCTCCAAACTATTTATTTCCAGTCACATGATTAATATAACCACAGAGCAGTCTTCTCTTGAAGATTATTCAACACAAGAGAAAAGAACTTACCAGGCTTAAACTGTACAAAGTAAAAAAAAAAAAACAAAAAAAAAAAACACAAAAAACACAAAAAACTTCCTGCTATTTAAATGATCAAATGCAAATAGGCTATTTGTTTCCAAAACCAGCTTCAATATGTCCAAACAGAATCTTGATAACATATAATACAACCCTACGATTCGATTAACTCTAACAATTCTCATCTATATTTCTGCTCGACATAAACTTTCTCATGTAATAACCCAAATAAGCAGCGAGTTCCCGCAGTACTAATGGGAAGATGGTACTTACATTGTGAAAATATTAATAAGCTGTTTGATTGCCAGGGTGGTCTCTGAATATATTCATATCTGAAAGCATGGGTGAGTGTGGCATGGCCGGCATCTGCTACATTACTTCTCCTTTAACAAGCTGAAGAAGAGCGGAGGAAGATGAACTCGGTTTAAAAAAAAAGGGGAAACGAGCAACAGACAAGAGAAGAAAAAGACAGGACAGAAAGGGAAGTTGGTGAAGCTGTACTGTGGAATATACACATGCACAGCGAAAACTCAAAAAAAATAAGTTGTACGTTTAAAACAAAAAAAAACAACAAAAAAAACAGGTAGTACTACAAGTAAAAATTCAAGAAACAGTCAGAATCCGGCCGGATTCACACCAGGTCATGTTGCGCAGGACAGTGCGGTCGTTATGAGGTAAGAAAATCCAAGGTGAGGAAAAACTCTTGCATGCTGATTTCGAATGCCGGCGTTCCGCTATGACGATAATATGAACAAGAACATGGCAAGGAAAGATGGACCAAACACAGCGATGACCACAGAATGACATACGTGACTCATGCTTCCTTTTTAGGACCTGTCTTTTGTTATGGTGAAGCATGGCTAATCTTTGAGTGACTCACACTTCAACTGCCTCCTTCAGACCAAAATATGAAGGACAGAGGAAAAAAAAAAAATCAATCTATACAGAGGGACACAGCAAATGACATACTGAGTTTACTAAGAACGAAAATGTGTTTGTTTGATTTCTGATCGAATTGCGCTTTTTTTTTTTCTATAACTAATTACCCTTTACGTAACCTTACCCAAAAGATATAGTAAAATATTAATAGCATAGAAAATTGTCAGCCTGATGACAAAACTGTACTAATACACTCTGAGTGTTCTCTTTTAGACTTATTCAAATAGTTAAAACTGATGATACACATATTTAATTACAGAACACTTATAGACAGCCGTGTATAATCAATCGTGTGTAGTTGATCTATTTATTATTCTATGACCAACTCTTCGATCAAATATCAAGTATTATCAAAACTAGTATTGTGATACCAATACTTTCATGATGTCCTCTTGCGTATTTAAAAAAAAAATAGATATAGACTGAGACTTAATTTAAAAAAAAAATGAGACTGTTCTCTCTTTGGGTCCTGTTGAAAAAATAACCATACGCATATCAACAAATGCACAACATACAGACAGGTACAACTTAAAGCCTTCATTTTCAATACACTCAAGTGTAAATCTGTTCTTATATCATCTTATAAATGTCTAGCATCGTACACTATATGGACAAAAGTATTTTGTCCAGAGACACCTGATTATCCAGCCATTCGGGTCCTTTCAAAACCATTTACCACAAAGTTGAGAGCACACAATTGTATAGGATGTCTTAGGATGTGGAAGCAGCACATCTTCCCTTCCTTTAAACTAGAAGACCCAAACCTGTTCCAGTGACGATGTTTCTATGCACAAAGCCAGCTCCCTGAAGTTATGATGTACATGGGTTGGAGTGAAATATTCTGAGTGGCCTATTATAGCACTCTGATCTCAACCTTATCGAACACCTTTAGGATGAACTGGAATGCTGACTGCACCCCAGGCCTCCTCACCCTACATCAGTCCCTGACTTTACTAACACCCTTGTGGCTGAATGAGCACAAATCCTCTCAGGAATCATATGGTCAGGTGTCTGTAGACATTTGTCTAAATAAATACTGCGTATTTGGTTCATGGTAATTTGCAGTGAAAGAACTCTGAACTCTGTTTTCCTGTCAGCCGGATCACATCTAATACACATTCCCTGTTCATTTATGTATGCCTGTTTGTGTGTGTGTGTGTGTGTGTGTGTGTGTGTGTGTGTGTGTGTGTGGAGTGAGATAGCTAAAAGATTTATTTTGATAAGGAATAAACAATAATTGATGTTTTAATAGAAACATGTAATTAAATGATTGATACCTCAGCATCAATAATGTGGAACTGTATGCTAGATCTGTATTACAGTGAAAAGAGGTTTACACAAACTGTCCAAAACTTTGACATATTTCTTATTTATTTTTAAGTAAATTTAAAATATAATTACATATGAACATAATTCCAGTTGTGCAAGTCCTTATCAACTCCTCTATGTTTGTAGGGGTATGAAATACATTTATTTAAACCATTAACTTTCCAGTATGATTTTGGGCAATATTTTGCAATAGTTACAATCAAAAATGACTTATTTCTGTAATCATGTTTTAGCCGTTACAGCACTGCCGTCTGTCGCATCGTTTTATCCGTGCGGCAGTGAAAGTCGACGTGAATAATGGCGAGACCCGTGCCACATTAATGCAATCTGATTGGCCGTCGCCCAAGTACGTTCAACTTTTCGTTTTCGTAACATTAAAAAAAAAAAATCCGCTATGTTTTTTTTTCCCCACTTGTCTCGATTTGCTTCCGTAATCCTCCGTGCAGGATTTTTGCCTAAAAATGAATCATATTGTTTTTGCCCCACTACTCCATGAAATGCAACCGCATACTTTTCCTGTTAGTTACACTGTATTCATTCTACAAATTTACTATAACCATTAAGTAACAAGCTCTGAAAGATTTGCAAAACAGGCTGAAAAAGAACCCCCACTGACTCTGGGTCACATGATTACACCTGATATAAACTCGTTTTCTTCCCCAAAGGCAATGCAATCAGCCTTAGAGAGTCGACTCACATTCAGTTAGTGTATAGTCCTCATTAAATCACACTGACGTTCTCATTTCAAGGCTAACTCTGTCATGTGTGAGCATAAATATCTACACCTATCTGACATGTGCTCAATATAACAGTCAACGCTTAAAAAGTCAAGTCACATACTCCACAGTTATATAGCATACAGTCATCTGTTACTCTCAGACATTCCAACCGAACCAAAGTAACTTTCCAGAACTCAAAATACTGAACAAAAATCTCCTGTCCCCGAAAAAAAAAACAAAAAAAGAGCATATCTCACAGTGAAATGTGTTTAACTGGAATATCCCGTTTAGCTACAAAGAAGATGTTTGTCAGTCTCGGGCTGTGTTTGTCTGCCTGTAATGTGATAAATAGAAAGTGTGAAGGAAGTCTTCCTAAAGAGCGTATGTGGAACCGGAAGCTAGTAACAGCGAGCGAACTTGGTTTGATTTATTGATGTTGACCTTGTTTTTGAATGTCTGAACCACAGAATATGTCGGTGCTCAGTAAATGCCAGTGATGGCCGCTTGAACAAAAGACTCCTTGCTCTCCTGGTTATCTGATGCGCAGATTTGCAGTGACCGCATTTGGAACGCTCCTCCTCACTAAAATAAGCCTGGCTTGAATTCGGTGCGGAAGACCATATCTTCCCCGTAGACATAAATGACTTGCACTGGTCTTCCTTCAACCATTATGATATATTGCGAACTCAATTGCAGTCACACTTGATCGCTAACAGAGCAACAAACGAGATAATACATTATTTACAGTACAGACCAAAAGTTTGGACACACCTTCTCATTCAAAGAGTTTTCTTCATTTTCATGACTATGAAAATTGTACAGTCACACTGAAGGCATCAAGGGCTATTTGACCAAGAAGGAGAGTGATGGGGTGCTGCGCCAGATGACCTGGCCTCCACAGTCACCGGACCTGAACCCAATCGAGATGGTTTAGGGGTGAGCTGCACCGCAGAGTGAAGGCAAAAGGGCCAACAAGTGCCAAGCATCTCTGGGAACTCCTTCAAGACTGTTGGAAGACCATTTCAGGTGACTACCTCTTGAAGCTCATCAAGAGAATGCCAAGAGTGTGCAAAGCAGTAATCAAAGCAAAAGGTGGCTACTTTGAAGAACCTAGAATATGACATTTTTCAGTTGTTTCACACTTTTTTGTTATGTATATAATTCCATATATAATTCCACGTGTTAATTCATAGTTTTGATGCCTTCAGTGTGAATCTACAATTTTCATAGTCATGAAAATAAAGAACACTCTTTGAACGAGAAGGTGTGTCCAAACTTTTGGTCTGTACTGTATTTGTCGTTGCTTTGGTCAATTCGAACTGGTACAAAGTCACTCATCCACATCAAGTTACACAGACATATCAGTGCTTTCCACTTTTTCACTCATCTACTTACTTATCTAAACTAGATTAGGCTACATCATGCAATTAATATTCCATGTAACTCTTGAAACTATTCCACATCAAAATATACTTAAGTACTGGGACACCTAATTTTTGCAGCCATATGTAGTTAATCCCCATGGTTGTGTAGAATTTGTTTGGGTGTGGTAGCATTTTCCTTTCACTCGAACTTGGAGACCCGAACCTGTTCCAACATGACAATGCCCCAGTACACAAAGCCAACTCCATGAACATATGATCTACATGGGTTAATGTGGTAGATTTTGAATGCTACAGAGCTCCGACCTCAGCCCTATTGTATACCTTTGGGATGAACTAAAACACTGCACTGCACTCCAGGCCTCCTCACCCTATATCACCCTACTGTATATCAGTAGCTGACTTCACTAACACTCTTGTGGCTGAATGAGTACGAATCTTCCCAAACACACTGCAAAATCTAGTGGAACATCTTCCAAGAAGAGTGAATTATCATAACAGGTCAGGTGTCCAAACATCAATGCCCATATAGTGTATCTAAAGATACTCTAATTAACTGGAAGATCCACATTTATTTCAAAAGTGCAGATGTAGTTGTAACATTCATCCATAATCTCATATTATTTCCAAAAGATCTATGACACACACACACACACACACACACACACACACACAAACCCACTTTTAAATACATGTCTCATGCTTTCCAATGACTTTACGAATTTCATAAAAAGAAAATGTTTTGCTACACTGAAATTTGTCACCGGTATCCTCATGTGGTGATCCTATAGGATTATTGTGCACATAAAAATGTTAACTTTGACAGTAAGCACTTTTGAGAGGTGTTTCTGGTTACTTTGGATGGTTGGTCATACAAATAAAAAGTGACTAGATTTGTGACAAAAAGCGGTCAATATATTGCGACATGTGCAGCATGGAATCAGAGGGTGTGCACTGGCAACATGAGCAAAGTAAAAAATAAAAAAATAAATAAATACTTTTCTGGTCTGAACCACATCAGCTTCTGTAGCAGATCTTTTTCTAACCCCGTTAATTAGATAAAGGCAGCTTCATCAGGCCAGAGAATTGCTACAATGTACAATACGTTAACCATTTTAAGCAGACTTCTTTTAAAACTGAATATTAAAGTTATGTGAAGTGCTCTATGATGCTTAACATCACCACTTCAAATAGTCCTATTTATAACTATAAAGAAATCATTAATGGTTAAGCATTAAAAAAATAACTGCTGCTGTCATTTAGTGATCCTAGATATTTCTCAGGCCCTTTGCACTAAAAGAATTTAAAACACACCAGGGAGCTAATGGCCATGAATTTGACTGCAAAAAAACCCCACATTTGATTAATTCTGCAAACTGATATGCACGGCAAGAGCACTCGCAATCTAGTATTCCATAAAACTGGTCAGGTTCTGCTAAAATGTTTAGCATTTGAGGCCCAGGTTTTCATTATCACTTCCCTAAAACATGCAAGTAGGTGGATTGGCTACTATAAATTGTTCCTAGGTATGAATGTGTCAATGTGTGTACCTGGTGCACTGTAATGGCCTGTTTGGCTCTATCATACTTTACACCACTCTGCCCAGAATAAAGCGGTTACTATAGACGAAATAAATAGCGAACGCTTACATAACCGATTAGTTGCCACTAACTGAGAATTACAAATGGCACTGTGCCAGCACATGCTGAAAGTCACACCTTCAAACTCAATGCTACACCCACGAGCGCAGCTTTCATTTCCGACCACAAAAATGAACACAAACACAAACACAAAAATAACGGTTTGTGCCCAACCAGATAAACAATACACCAGCAATAACCAGTGAATTATGCTAGCATAAGCACAAACACATCTAGTAAACTAGCTTATTTGGGTGGTCATGTGATTACTGAATACATGTTTATTCTATGTTATACCATACAGAAACTACATAGTGCACTCATGTACTACAGTTTACCGCATAAACAGGGTGCTGCATGTCTGCATTGCCAAAAGTCATTTAATTTATTCATTTAAGATAAAGACATTAAAAATAAATAAATAAATAAATAAATAAATAAATAAATAAATAAAACATTTTTATAATTAAAGGGTGATTAAATAATCCTCAGCAAATGTGACAACTTTTATAAAAGTCAAAGTTTGAGCAGTTTGCTGATCTGGGGAGTTCAGGTGTGTTAACACAATGCTAAGGAGAAAAGACATCAGCAATGGCCTGCCTGTCAATCTAGCAAGGGTTATAGGGCCATTTCCAAAACATTCTACATTCATCATTCTACAATGTCCTCACAAATTATTCACAAGTGGAAAATCTTAAGTTTTTTAAGAGAGTTGCCAATCTTGCCAAGGGTGGACATAACAACAGATTCACCCCTAGGTGAAATAGCAAAAAGCTAATGACTGTACAATTAGAAGAGGACTGGACAAGTATGGTTTTGCCAGGAGAAAGCATTTTCTCTCTAAAAAGAACATGGCAGCATGCCTTAGGTCTGCAAAAGTGCAACTGATGTGGAGATGTTTGGCCACAGTGCAACATGTGGTAAAATACAAGCATGGTGTATCAGCACAAACACCTCATACTGTATGGTAGTGGAGGTGTGATGATTTGGGCTTCCTCTGCAGCCACAGGACCTGGGCAACTTACAATCATTAAGATAAACATGCACTTTTCTGTATACCAAAGTATTCTAAAGTCGAAAGTAAGGCCTTCTGTCTGACAGCTAAAGCTTGGCCAAAACAAGAGTCATGAAACAGGGCGAACATTAGCTCCTCTAATAATGTAAAGCAATTTTATGGCACAGATTCTTGGATTGAAATTTGGTATTTGACTAGGCTATTTTAAGGCATTTAGATTTTTCTATTTAAAGGCTCCAGTGTATATTTAGCAATATGCATAAGGTCATTGTCTTGCCTCCATTCCAGTTTTAAACCTCTGGAAAACTGAAACTTTTTCCTCAAAAACTACCCAAACTGTCAAGCTTTTTAGTCCCTGATGATGAAGAACATCCCAAAACAAAATGCATCCACCACCATGCTTCACTGTAGGAATGGTATTCTTGGAGAAATTAAAAGTGTTGAGTTTGTACCACACAGGACATATCCCTTGCTGCCAGAATATCCTTCAGAAACCTTTTTTCCATGTGTTTCCCCAAAGTATGCCATATGCTGTCTGGTAACTCTAAATGTGTCTTCTTATTTTTCTGACCAATCATTCATAAAGTCCTATTGTGGATCTTTCTGTATTATTATTGGTGTCTTTGTTAAATATATATATATATATATATATATATATATATATATATATATATATATATATATATATATATATATATATATATATATCCCTCTCCTTGTCTGGTCTGCAAGTTTTGGTGGGTGGCCTTCTCTTGCCAGGTTTATTGTGGTGCCATATTATTTACATTTTGTTATTATGATGAAATAGAAAAGAATATATATATTAAAAAAAGAGATTCTTAATGATAGATATTTCTACTTTAGAACTTTCGAGAATCTGCGTCTGTTTATGTTATTAATAATCTTTTGGAATTTTATATATATATATTTTTAATTAATTTTTATTTGTAAAGAGCTTTTAACATTAGACATTGTCTCAAAGCAGCTACATAGAGATAAAGTGATTATAAATTTGAATAAAAGAATTTATAAATTTAGTACACAAGTGTTTGCTTATAACTTTAACCCTAATGAGAAAGCCAGTGGTGACTGTGGCAAGAAAAAAACTCCCTGAGGTGGTATGAGGGAAAAAAAAATTGACATCTCAAAAGGAAACCATCCTCATCTTTCTTTGTTACTGGGGTGGTACTTTTGAGTGTAAGTTTCTATTTAACAATATTTTACTTGGAAATGTGTATAGTGTCAACGATTTTTAAAGTGTCTTATGATGCATAATTGCACTTTCAATAGCTTAGAAAAGTTTTGGAAAATGTACACTAATATGTACCAGGGGAAGCTCAGTGGATAACTGATCAGGTTGAAGTTCTTCTGGCACCCTCGACACTGCCGAGCTGCCACTGTTGGGCCCTTAAACAAGACCCTTAACCCTTAACTCTGCTCCAGGGGTGCTGAATCATTATCCCCAACTTCCTACAAATCTGGGATATTTCAAGAAGTTTACGTGGTTAAAGTACAAATGATGTACTTGAGAATGCCATCTGAGTGACAAGAAAAAGTACAACATTTTAAAGGTGTGAAAATGTAATGGATTCAGAGAACCACACAGTCTTTCCTGTATCTTCAAATTCCAGTAATAGTTGATCAGTTCCTAGATACACCATGTCAGCATGCTTTTCCCCCACTGAATTAATTAAATGACTGTCACGAAGGAAAAGGGAAAATGATAGCATGGGCTTCTTTTCCTTTTTCTACACATAAATACCTCGGGAGTCCTCGAAAATGACGTCAGAAGCGAGTAAGCGATGCGCGTACACCCCTTAACCCATATCACCCCCATATCAGCCCCCTACACACACACACCAGCACTACCACACCCACTTCCCGCAACGCTCTGCAGAGAGCGCGCTCTGCGCGACGCGCACGCGTTCAAAGCCCCCCACCCCTCCGCCTTCACTCTCTCTCACCGCCACGCGCCGTTCTCGCTCCAGGACCCGCCCACTATTCTCTGGACCAGCACGCGGCGCGCGCTCCCGATTCATTCAACCCGAAGGTGTCGCGCGTGACGCGGGGACGCGCTTTACTACGCCAGAACCACAGGGAGAGAGCGAGAGAACATCATTCGAGATATACGATGTGGGGGGAATAAAAAGAACAACTCGAGAGAGAATTACGACTATAAAACATAACAACGTATAAATATCATCAGCTTTGAAGTGAATACATATAAACTACAAGCGATTTTTTTCCGCCCGCACTTCCTATATGTTTGGCTTGAATTTCCCCCCTCCCACAGCATCGTGTGCTAATCTGTGCGTTAGGAGTGTTCGCGTTAAAAAAAACTGACATCACTACGAGAATCTTCCTATACTGAGGAAAAATGAAAAACAATTATATAAATGTAACGTCTTTAAAACCGACTGTATTCGAACATCTGCATCGACAGTCACAGGTTACATTCGCTGGCGTTCAGGTTTTTCCCCCTCGAGAAACACAACCGGCTCGTAACAAACTCCCGGTAGTAAAATCGTCTCTCGTGCCGTCCTTCCTCTAGTAATACCTTGTATATCGAAACACTTTAGAAAATCTAAACATAGATCCGGTTTTCGAAAAAAAGCAGTAGACAAACACACCGAAAACCCCCCAAGACAAACGTCAACTCTGGTTCCCCGCTGTGCCGAAACATCTCATTTCCCTGCAGCCCCACAGAGCAGGAACACATGGGGGAGAAAGCTGTAGTAGCCGCGGTGTCAGTTGCAAATAGCCACACTAGTTTACATAGCTTATCACACACATTCGCCTGTTTCTAGGAAAGGTGCTTTCACGTTAAGTCCAAACGCTTCCAGCGTCACAAAACTGAAAGTATACACAGGTTTAGTGGTAAATGTATAATAGAAAAGGAGAGCGCAATTAAACTGAAGACGACCCGCGATCTCGAGGAAATCACGAACCTTTTTCGAAACGGGAAAACCCACCATCCACTGGCAAACTGCACCGTTTCGGTTTTAAAACCCTCCTAGGCGACGATACTTACAATTTTGGCATTAAAATGGTCTGGAGGGCGGTAGCCGTTTCGTTTTCTGAAGCACATCCGTTTCCTTTTTTTTATGCCGTTTATATTATATAGGAATACAGTCTCGGGTTTTTCTCCTCCAGCCTTCCAGCTTCGGAATCGACACCCTTGACGGAGGCAGGCTGAGGATGAATTGCGCATGCGCGAACTCGGTCAGTTCTGCTCGGCCGATTGACGAAGGATTTCCTCTGTAATTGTCATTTCCATTTTCTTTAATTTATGTGTTAGATAAGGAAGTCATATAGGAAACAAACGCTTTCTTTTATAATTGACGTTTTAAGGTCCTCCTTTTTGTAAATTATCCAGTGTAATCTGGTACCTGACAGGTCTTTACAATCGGAATTTCCTGCAACTATGTGTATCAGTTTCTTTCTTTCTTTCTTTTTTCACATTGCTGTATGGTCCAGCATTGAGTAATAAATCATTGGTTTGTATAAGTGAATTCCTGTCTTTAGATAATTCTCAATCTCAACCAGCAGGAGGCGCCAAACACCAAGAATAACGTCTCAAGTTTTAAGTACAACAACCATAATGCAAGAAAAGTGATCATGTACAGCCTTTTTTAAAAAAAGAATTCACCCCTGTTCATTTATTAACTTGTACTTCTGCCAGCTATTATAAAATATGAAACTACCGAATGTATAGATATAATATTGTTTTAGTATTTTACAATATTCACTGCATTGACTGGAAATGTGAATGTTGTTCCATCATTTGATAACGGGTATGTTATTTTCCATCCTCCAGAATTTCTTCAACTATAGATACCTTGATCGACAGATCAATATATATAGATATAGATAGAATGGTTTCATGTTAACTGATTACCCCATTCTCATGGAAGTCATTAATCTTTTACTCTATATATTTTGGGCAGGGGGTACAAGCAGGAAATTGTAGCTCCAATCTGTCCAAATTTCCTTTATATTTTCATATATTTTGAAAGAAATCCTTTCAGCAATTGAATAATCAATGTAACTGCCACTTGGTGCCAGTAGAGTTCTCTGCTTCAGTGCAGGTGTGCAAAACCTGCCAATGAAGTACAACAAAAGTCTGATTTATAGCAGGTACAACAAATGCTGTGCTGGGTTTCTAGGTTGCATTAATTAAGGATTGATTATGTTGGGCTTTGATGATGGCTTGTGCCTTGCATGATAATGTGCTTCGACGGTAGCTTCGACCATGTGCAATAGTGTGTTTTTTCGTGTATTAGCTTTATACAGTATCTCACAACAGTGAGTACATCCCTCACATTTCAGCAACCATTTTAGTAAATCTTCTCCGGGGGACAATACTATAGAAATTAAACTTGGATATATTTTAGAGTAGCCAATGTGCAGATTGTATAGCAGTATAGATTTGCTGTCCTCTGAAAATAACTCAACATACAGCGATTTTTGACTACTCTAAAATATATTATTTCTATAGAATTGTCCCTTGAGGCGATATACTAAAATGGTTGCTTACATGTGTGGAGTTTTGACATTGGACCTCCTGGAGTGTTTAAAGGCTCTGGCATGGAGAAGCTGATGCTGGATCTGTGATGATCACAAATGCTGAGCTCATAAAACTAAGAGCTACTAACCATATAGGCTGTATAAGACTGCAGAAAGAACATCACTTATAATCTTATACTCCTGTGCTCATGTTAGTTCTCACTCTCCAGTGTTCTGTATTGTTTAAAGATTTATGATCAAACTCTTGATGTCACCCAAATGAGGATGGGTTCCCCTTTTGAGTCTGGTTCCTCTCAAGGTTTCTTCCTCATAACATCTAAGGGAATTTTTCCTTGCCACAGTCACCACGGCTGCTCATCAGGGATAAATACACACCATTCACCTTAACTGTTGATTTGTGTAAAGCTGCTTTGAGACAATGTCTGTTGTGAAAATCGCTATACAAATAAACTTGACTTGACTTGACTTGACAAACGAGGGGTGTACTCACTTTTGTGATCTACTGTATGTTTGCCTTTGTACACAGGTTGCTGTTCTGCGAAGTCACGACACTCACGTGTGTTCTTCTGTTTTCACATTTCCCTTTTTTTTGTTTGCTGCACCAGGTTGATCCATATTTAAATAAAGTTGATCTTTTCTCAACTTTGTTGCATCGCTGGACACGCCCATATCTAGTCGATGATGATCGCTGTTGATCATGTTGCCAGCTCTCGTTGAAAATGAATGGTCTTTTAAAAGAGTCAGCCATATATAAACGATGTGATATTGATCATGAGGAATGTAACAGTGAATCATTTTAGGCCATATCATAAAAGAGCAAACTGGTGATTCTTTTTTACTTTGTACTTTAAAATAAAACAATAAGCGTACATGATAATTGTAAATGATTGCAAATTATTTCATTTAGTTTATATGGGGGATTAATAATCGTAATGTTTTTTTTTTTTCGTTTTTTTTTTTTACAAATCTATGCACATCATCGAAAGTTTTTCAGTAGCCTGACCAGTATACACTCTGTAATTATAGTAAGGGAAAAATAATTAATAATAATCCAGGTATTATATACAATAATTTATCCACACCTACAAAAAATAAGAATAGACACCAGGCATTAATTTGCATTGTCCCACATTTTATCAGACATCAAATTACAGTATAATCATAATGTTCCTGTTTTTCTTTACCCAGTTCAGAACATAATCAACTACGCTGATATCACGCTACATGAGATTTGAGTACATACATTTATCTTTCACAAAAGTTGTGTTGTAACCAGGAGCAATTGCAATCGCTTGCAATGTTTTTGCAGCAGTAAAATATTCGCCCCTGCTAAAATATTAATGTGTACTTCTGCCAGCTATTATAAAATATGAAACCACTGAATGCATAGAAAATATTGTTTCTGTATTTTATATTATTCACTGCATTGACTGGAGCTGTAGATATCTTCTATGTTGTTAGCTTCTGATTAAGGTTAGGCCCTTTTCATCCTCCAGAATTTCTTCTACTCTCTGTCTCTGTAAAGCAACATGTAAAAGTGAAACATGTTTAAACAAAGAAAAATAGCTGTAGCTGAGTCTGTAATAAATGTCCCAAGACAGAGAACAAATTAAATATAGAATGAGGCCACAGTTAATTTAATGATTCCATAATCCAGTCACTCTAGTTTGCTGTTAGCAGGCCAATACTTAATTAATTTTACTGTAGTTACTGAATACAACATAGCAGTTGCTAATAATAAGTTAAAGAATAAAGGTGAATTCACATCAGATGTGTCTGTGGTGGTTAAATTTTAATTTTATCAAGTGTTCTGTTTTTCCCACTAAACTGCTAAGGCATGTTTCATTGGAACCAATTTAATTTTCCCACAAAAAAAAGACCACAATGCTACAAAAAACATGAACATGTGGACACAATCAGCAATTAGACCAATGGACCAAACCATAAAACAAAACATCAGCAACACAAAGGGGGAATCTGTGACACCTTGTCCAATGCCAGTAACAACTGAAATGACCCCAAATGGGTCAATTCTCTTGTCCGGGACTTGTGTATTGTTGGATTTTTCCCTTCTTTAATACTTTAAGGCAGCAATAGAAAACTGTTTGTTTTTCCAGGTCATGCTGAAATTGGAAGTTGGACAGTGATCAATGAGCATCTTCAAATAACATTTACAGTGCTTTGCTGTAACTGCAGCATAAAAACAACAGCATTGCACAAAGCTCTTGTCCTTGTCTATTTATTATCCGTTCTCTGACGCCACATGATTGCAGCAGGGAGAGAAGTAAACAGCAGACCCAGTTGTGGAGCTGTCTGGGAGAAAATAGGTGCAAAAATGGACAGACGGTTCTGCTGTTGAACCCTGTGTAACAGGAAGACTTAGTGCCTTTGCAGCGTTCGGGACAAATGCAACAGTGTATGTGGTTCCATGACTGAGTGTTAGACACACAGGCCAATTGGGTTAATAAGAATGGCCAGAGGATGAGCATGATTTTTTTATAGGCTTCCCGTGTGGGATCTTGCCACAAGGCAACTTTTTATTTTTTTTTAGAACTTAATTCTAAACAATAAAATGAGCCAATGAGAATTATTTACTGGGTCTGAAGAAACCTCCCTGGCAGTCTTCTATTCTGGTATAGAAGCATCATTTCATATGTAACCATTTCTTTTAATCCAAACAAGCTGTAACAGAGATGCAACAGCAGCATGTCCTTTTAGAAGAGGTTAGTAGAGAATAATGCAGGTGATTCATGACTTATTATATTGTACGTTATAATATAGTAAGTCATAGTTCAATTCCTGATAGTTCATTGCATTTACCATGTACACAAATGCTCTCCAGCAAAACTGTAGGCATTAATGTACCCCCTGGATTAATGATTTTCTCTCCAAATAGATGCTAAAATACTAACATTTTAAAAGCCAAAAAACTGCAGGCAAATCCCCAAAAGTCTGAAATTTTTTCTTAATGACGATTCTAAGAATAAGTGTCACTCCTGTGTAATCTATGGTAAGAGTCATTGTTTATACTTGAAAACAAGCTCTTTATTTTTATATATATATTTTTTACAGCTATCCACTGTAGCTTGTTAAGTTTTTAAATGCAGGGCTGTCCCAAAAAACCTGTCTCCTTTTTAATCATAAAAAGTATATTTGTAGATGTTGGCTTAAATTAATGTAGATTTCAACACTATACACTTTATTTTTTTTTTTAAAGCGGCAACTTTGTGCATTATTGAGACACACAGTTTTGGTGCACAATAATTGTGAGTGATTAATATTTACTTCCTTTTAAATAAACTCGCTTCAGATCCTTCTTTTTATCTCAAAA
The DNA here is from genome assembly GCF_014805685.1 of Silurus meridionalis. Taxonomy (NCBI): domain Eukaryota; kingdom Metazoa; phylum Chordata; class Actinopteri; order Siluriformes; family Siluridae; genus Silurus; species Silurus meridionalis. Next base: position 7,116,475 of record NC_060899.1, read on the forward strand.
GTAGTTGTTGCCAAATGGGATAATATCAATCACAAATAAGAAAGTTTATGATTTTTACAATATGGTTGTTTTTTCCATTTAGCCTTCGGTTAAAGCACTTAAGACTCATTGAACAAAACCTTGAACACCTTCAACGTGTTTATCTATGCTTCATAAGCTGGTCTTTAATAGTTGGCCTCAAGCTTGAGCTATTTGGCGGAGTGATGCAGAATATTAAAGATTACCCCTTTCATTGTGACTTGAAAGCATTGAAAGTAATAGGTAGAAGCCAAACAAGGCGAAACACCCTTGTTTTTTTTAATGATTAAATCACATAAGCTATTTCACTGCAGCAGACACAAAGTTACCTGTAGCTGGTCCAGGCTGTCTGCATGATTCCTTTGTTTCTCATTTGTCAGGAGCAGCTCTAGACGCACAGCACTCTGCACACAAGCCTGGCTTGAAATCATCAGGTTAATTTCCTGCATCTAGCAAAATGCAGAACACAATATCGGATTTAAGAGCAAGTGTTCATTTCCTTTCTGTAGCATCTCTTCTAAGAGTCACACATGCTGTGGCTAAGCTGCCTAACCCTTTTCCTAGAGATCTTTAGCCCTCTAAATGTTCAGCAAGCTTGCCGTACATCTAAAGAGAAGGCACTGAAATAAAATAAATGTCTCATTTTACTCTTATGTTGTGTTTTTTTCAATTTTTAGTTTCTGATTGAAGCTACAAAGCTAACAGAAGGAAATAGAAAATATGTTTAAAAACAACTTTACAGTCTTCTTATAGCAGGTATCATAAACAGAACCACTTACTCACTCACTGCATTGGGTCCCAGTGAAAAGGAGAATAATTCATACATATATCTCCATCTTTGCCTTTCAGAGTAATCAGATTTCAATAATTTGTTTTAACTTTATACCTGTATACTGTCATTAATTGCAATAATTATACTAATCTAGGAAGTTAGTTAGAGATTGATATCAAATACAAATAGTTATCCAGAATGGACATATACAATGTGCCCTAAAGAGATGCAAATACAGATATAAATAGGGATCCTCTGGGATTCATCATAAGAAATCGATGGAGGTTTTTACTTTCATAAGGGCATAAGCCACAATCAGATTTAACGCTCATGGGATAAATAAAGGTATTGCATAAACTAGGCATGCACACTGCATTTACAGCATCATTTGTACACATATCTATGCGAAACCAGTGTTGGTCATGTCTTCTTCAAGTTTAAAGATGAATACACATATACAGGGATATGGAGCACAAAAAAGGTACAGATACGTTGCATTACTCCACTGCCATTGTGTCCTAATATTACAGAGCTAATCATTGTTTTCAGTTGAATGTGTACAGTATATGTAGACTATGTAGACAGTTCACAGAATAATTACATAGTAATCACCTGGTTTCTACTCTGCCATCACTCAAAAGTGCAAATAACAGTATTTGCATTTATAAATGGATGTATGGATACATGGATAGATAAATACAGAGAGTAAGGTAAAGAGAGAGAGCGATTTAAGAGTTAAAATTTTCAGCAAGCATTTCTGACTATGTAATTGTATGCCTACGAGTTTTGCTTTGCTGTGCACCATCATTTACATTTACATTTGCCGCATTTAGCAGACGCCCTTGTCCAGAGCGACGTACAAAAGTGCTTTGAGTCTCTGGCAATGAATAAATCTACACTGGTATGCTAGATTACAATTAAAGATAAATCAGCCTACAACTCTGTTTGGAGTTTTTTTTTTTGTTTTTTTTTACTTTAAGTATTTCAGGAAGAGGTAGGTCTTCACCTTCAGATAGCTGGAGACGCCGCTGTTTATACATCTTGGGGAAGTTCATTCCACCATCTTGGGCCCAGAAAAGAGCCTTGAAGTATACTTACCTCTTATGCTTAGAGAAGGTGGTATTACTCAAGCAGTGCTGGAGAGTTTTAGACAGCGTGGTGCATTGCAAGTTGTGATGAGATCTCTGAGGCAGGAGGGTGCTGGTCCATTTTTGGCCTTGTAGGCAAGCATCAGTGTTTTGAATCTGATGCATGCAGCTACTGGAAGTCAGTGGAGGGAGCGCCGCAGTGGGGTGGTGTGGGAGAACTTAGGCAGATTAAACACAAGTTGCGCAGCTGCCTTTGGATCACTTGCAGTGGATGAATAGCGTTCAGAGAAAGACCTGCAAGCAGAGAGTTGCAGTAGTCCAGTCTCGAAATGACAAGAGACTGAACAAGCAGCTGAGCAGCCCATGTGGACAGAAATGGTTGAATCCTTTGGATGTTGTAGAAAAGAAATCGACAGGAATGAGCCACATTAGCAACACATGAGGAGAAGGACAGTTGATTGTCCATAGTTACCCCAAGGTTGCAAGCAGTGGCTGAAGGGCAGAGCAGAGAGTTATGAAGAGTCATTTGGAGATCTTGACCTGGATATGAGCAAGAATATGTGCGGCTTATGGGTGTTTTATTGTGTCACCTTACAGCTTCATTAAACTTTAATTACAGCCGCAAGGCATAACAGCCAAAGCAGAAATGCTTGCTTTTTTTCTTAGCCAGGAATGAGATGATTTTGTTCATCATTTATATGCAGCCCACTAACTGTTGGAAAGGCAGGAGACTATTAAACATTCCACATGTTCACTCAATACCTAAGCATGTTGTAAATTACTTTTTAAAGTGGCATGTAATGGAGTTCACTAGTTTAGAGAGTCAGTCAGTGTGCTTCTATCTATCTATCTATCTATCTATCTATCTATCTATCTATCTATCTATCTATCTATCTATCTATCTATCTATCTATCTATCTATCCATCCATCCATCCATCCATCCATCCATCCATCCATCCATCCATCCATCCATCCATCCATCCATCCATCCATCTATCTATCTATGCTCCTAAAGTCTACAGTCTTATTAACTTGATCCTTTGCGGCTCCATGAGCTAATGACCTTTACCTGGCTTGGAAGTGGCTTGGCTAAAAATTTCCCCTAAGACAACTATTGAAAGGAAGGTGATGAGGGCTGCAATATAACCATAACCTAACCAACACGCTTTTAACAGCAATATATGATGTCACATTATCACTTATAAGCCAAACCTACCTTCAAGTTATGACACTTCAACCTCATCTGTCGAATCCTATTTCTTGCTTCGGCAGCTTTTAATTGCCCAGTAAGAGTGTCATTGTGCAATTTTGATTCCATGTCTTGAAGAGGATTTTCCCGCGACACTTTCTCTTTCTCATGAGCAAGTCTAGAGTGGATGCGTTGTTGGGAAGCTGCCATCCAGGCACGTACCTCTTTGGAGGGCTCAGCATAAGCTAGGATTCTGGCCTTTTGCTGAGGGCACATCCTCTTCAAATCAACACTTTTTTTGCTTCTCCGCTTCTTCTCCATTTTACTACTGTCTCATACACTGTGAAACAGAGCTTCAAGGTTTTTCTGTAAGATGAGATGAGATGTTGAACAACCTTACAAATATGGCATCTATTCAATTTAAAGTACAAAAAATTATCACCATGTTATGTTATTTAATACTTAAGCATATATACCTTTACCACATTTGTTTATTAATAGCTGTTTAATATGCTATTTGGATAATATTACATCCATATCTATTACTTTACCAATGTGCTCTGACTCACATTACTCTATAAAATATGTTGTTTTATATCTTCATCCTAACAGCCTGGGACATTACCTACTTATTTATGTGCATACAAATGGCAATACTTTAAATTTAACTTATGCATGATAGAGTATTTTCTATAGAACCAGTGCTATCTACAGTAACAACAAACCAGTGCATGCGTTTCATTGTTATATGGCTAGATTCACTGAGATTTCTAGCCACCCAGATATTATCTTGCTTGCCAATCACATTTAGCCAGGCTACCATTTCTGGCTTCTGTAGATGATGTTAGGACTGATGATGACAGCCACAGCAGTGATTACCCCTAGGAGCTGCAGGCTTTTCTGAAATGGGTTATTAGTTTAGAGCTAAATCCAAAAATCTTACAGATGGAAATGTGTCCTTGTTGCATATAAAAAACAAATACTAGATTAGAGGACATGCAGGGACTTTATATCGAAACAGGTTCTGCATGGCAATGATGCAATATCAGGGAAGGATAATCATTCCAGACACATTCCTTACATCTGGGGAACTGAGCGGGCATGGTGAACATAATTACAATGGTGTCTGCTGGGGACAGAGCTTCATTCCCCTACTGTGTCATAACATTCTAAAAGAAGTGTCTACTTCTCTGTTATTCAGAAGTGTGTTGCTCTTGGAAGTCTCTCAGGTTCTACAAGGACAACATAATACCCCTCCAACTAGGGTGTTGTCAGGCGCTAAGAAACTACTGGAAACCGAGTGAATTCAACGAAGGCCTTTTAAAAGGAAGGAAAAGGGCAAGGCAGAAAGCACAACAAAAAAGAGCACCCAACTAGGGTAAACTGAACTAAAGGAATAACTGTGGCAGATTGAGCACAGATAACACACAGAAGCTTGAAAGCTAAGCAAAAACCAAACGGAGTAGTTTGGGCAGTCCTGAATGTTCGTAAGCCTAAGCTGTAGAACGGACGATGAGCGTGTGGGTACACGGGGTCTTTATAGTGTGGTGTCTGATTTGGACCAGGTGTGGATGATTAGTAAGTTGGTGAGCTGCTTGGAGTGATAGGAGGATTTGGTGAGGGTGTGGCTGGTGGATCCCTGATAGGTGTGAACATTTTTATGATTCCTCCTAGAATAATTCCAGTTTATCATGAAATCACCAGGTGATTCCTAATGCCCGTGGCATATAGGTAAAGTAAAATATAACTCTAGTTATAAAAGTATATGTAACAAGACGTTATGTTTGTATATTTTACTACAATTTTATTGGACTAGTCACTTGGAACAGGCACTGAGTATGTGTAGCTGTGTATGCATGTCCAGGCATTTTACAGTAGCAGACTTCAAAAAGTCTTAAATCTTTTGTTAAAACAATTCATACTGTTAATTAGTATCATTTTTATTTTTTGCATATATGGTGGGTTAACCCATATTTAGACTACATAAATAACTTGGGATAATTTATATTACAAAAAAATACAACTAACTACCAAAAATTGGCCCCCCCTCGCTCTATTCACAGCAGTGTGAAGCATGTGCCCACTCATAGCACAAGCATTCACCTTGGTGTTTACATGTAGCCATGTGAGTCTTGGTTTTCATCCATATCTCGACTCCTGCCCTGTTATTGGTTAGTGTGTTCACATGCTGTCTTGTTTTCCTGACTGTTTTCGATTTCTTTGTTTGATTAATTCCCATACTTACTCCGTAGTAAGTTCAGCGTGCTGGGTTTTTAACTAAACGTTTTGTTTATTGTTCTCATGTTTCATCTTTTTGCTTCATGTTCTGTCTCTCATTTCTCATTCTAGTTTCGCCCTGCTCATTGTTGTTCGCTTATAGCACAACCATATCCTGTTTCACATTTTCAACCCTAGCCCTACCATTTTGGATTTGTTTGCCCATTACATTAATAAAACGTTCTTACCCCGTCCTTGCATTCACTCCCACAGCTGTGCTTTCACCATATTACTTGACACTAATTGCTTTCAAGCCATTTTAGTTTTTTTGGTGGGATCTTAGCAACTTATTCTGTCATGAGCTTTGCTATAAATAAAGATTGATTACATTAAGATACATATTAATACAAACTGAAATATAGGAATACATATTAATAGTGTTTTAACTTTGACATGAAAAATAAACGTTATATACAGTGTTATTTAATATCTAAGTTACACCTTAATAACTGCTCTTATTAGCTTACTGTATGCTACAATCATTTCCTTGTGCTGGAGTGGATCAAGTTTCAGTGAGATTACCAATAATGCACCATGTCATTAGAGTGGGTTGTCTTAAAGCAACTTGATAAGTGTTGCTAGCACAAGGTTTGGGTTAGCACAATTAGCACAATAAGTAAAAATCTTACATATAAATGGCATATAATTTATTTACCCATTTTTAAAGAAGGATGAATTTAGCTATAATGGGCATTTGGTAATTGGGATAAATTAATATTTTTAATTCTGGCCTAAAATTTGTTTTTGTTTTTTTTCTTAGCAATGTCAATCAACGTCACTAGTGTTTCATTAATTTAACATTGAATTTATTTAGCATCAAATAAAGGGGTGTGGCCTGCATCACAAAGAAATTTGACCCCAAATGTTAGTAGGAAATGTCACATACATACTGTATGCTTGTCCTTTTTTGTTTTTCATCAGGTTCTAGAAGTCTTATATGATACATATGCGCATAAGATGTACCCTTACTGTAACAAAAATGTTAGTTTAACACAAGGTTAGTGTGAATAAATGACATACTCAAAATGTGGTCTGTTGATTCCCTGTTGAATCTGGACAACCAAATCTGTGGAATATTATTTTATATATATTATATATATATTTTATCCAAAAACAATTAAAAATTAAAAACCCCTTGCCCTTGAAAAATAGAAGTGTATAATGTGAGGTTATTCGCTTTAATGATGACTCAATAGTAAAGACTCTGGGCTGCTAATCAGTAGATTGGGTGTTCAAGCACCAGCACTAACAAGCTGAAATGTTGGGCCCCTGAGCAAGGCCCTTAACCCCTTACTGCTCTAGGATTGCTATATCATGGCATACCTAATAAGATGGGATATGTGAAGAATTTGAATGGGCTGCAATGTATGTGACAAATAAAAGCTTTCTTTTCTAATGGCAAAAAACTTAGAAAATGTGGAAATAATTTACGAATGTGAATATATTAGATTAATATTAAAATACTCCACATTGCAAAGTGTTCCCCTTTTGAGGGTTAGAAGGAACATGATCCCCAAATCTCATCAATATAGTTTTATAGTAACTAGAACTAGAGTTATTTGAAACTGATAATAAATAATATGTGAACAGGATCATTTATTTACTACTAAAATGTTACACACATACAGTACATATAAACCACAGAAGGTTGTAAATTCCAAGTGAAGCATTAAATTATCATACTAAAACAGCAGATTACATTTGAATTATATAAACCAACAAAATATATCATATTTATCTAGCAGCACAGGTAACAATTAAAATCCATTACTGATGCATAATAAACATGCTGCATGAGGTCGGTGCTCATTTGGGATTTTTCCAGAAGCACTATTAGTATTATCATATTACAGTGGATTATCACTATTAATATTGTCCTTAACCTTAGTTAATATACACTAGGTTCAGTGCCATCACTATCAGCAGCTTACCAGAGTGTAGTTTATGCCACTGAGAGTCCAATATATTGTTCCTTTCAAAAAAAAAAATAAAAAATGCGGCGGCGCGCGTTCACGCACCGTGTTTGTGTACAGAGGTTGTCACGGCAGCGCGCTCCCGCGCAGTACCCATTAAGTCTATGATTTCTTTGTGTGGTGTGTATGATATTACTTGAAATAACATTATTGTCATTCCAGTGATATTACATCAAACATAAACTCTTACAAAAAACAAATGCACATTGTATCTTCCAAGTTCCATGACGTTTTGAAATATATAAAAAGGAGATACTTTTGCATTCTCTAACCCTAACCCTTCTTAGTGTTTCTTTTTTTCTGGCCTCAGAACAAGCTCATGCATAAAAACAGGAGTGATAGGGCAAAAATCTACAGCATCTACAGTGTCTGTTGAATTTTGCTCATTTACTAATAAATGATTTGTAAGAGAGTTAAAACAATTTTTGGGGGCTAGGCACGTTTTTGTTCTTTCTAGTATGTGTGTGTGTATATACACACACATACTATACAGGTGATGCTATTGAGGAATGCTGCAGATGACAGCCGAAATGTAAAAAGTTACACATTTGTCAAACAAAAAGAAACTGTGAAATTAATGATAAACTAATGAACAAGATTTGAAGGCTGTGTAGGCAGGACAGATGGATAATATTTTACTGTTGTAATAGAGTTTTTGTGTAATACAGGATTCAAACGATAATGAGGGCTGGGCACAGGTGACTGCTGGCTTGCTGACTGTTATCAGCGAAGATGCACCTGTGTTTTCAAGTCATCTCCACTTAAACCCACTTTCAACTGCCATCATTCTGGAAGGAGGTATTGTGATGGACAATCTCACAAGCATTTTGCCTTTTGTTTGGTCTGTCTTATGCTCTCCACCTTGAATACCCAATGGCCATGAGAAACATGTTAAACTTCATCCAGAGAGTGATGCTTAGGCTGGGAGAAAACAAACTCCCCCCAAGACTCCAAATCTCCTGTTGAGTAGGTGAAATTATTAAAGAGTTAGATGAAGAGTAGTAGTAGTGCTGGTTGATATTGTTGCCATTGTTAAGTCATTATTGCACTACTTTAAAATTATTTTTTGTTTTTGCTATTATTGTGTTGAAAGCAAAAAACACTCGCTGCAGATAAATATAGGTTTTTAAATGCCTTATGCTCAGACTATTCTGTTCGTATAATTTATATTTAACAATTATTCTTGCAATTGTTCTTGCAATCCTGCTGCACACACAGCACTTCGCAACTGCAGGTGAAAGGTGACAATTGGGTTCGGGTTAAAAGCATCACCAAAAGTGCTTTTGATTGACTGAGTGATGGTTATGGCTATTAATGGTTTGGCACTATGTTGCTTATGTGTATGAGAGCAGTGCCAGTTGCTATTGTCTGCTAAGTGATTATGGCACTTCTTTGAAACAAAAGTTTTTATTTTTACTTTTGTAACAGGCCACATTCCTGACTGTTTTAAGAGATGCAATTGTTTTAAAGCTGTGGTGTGAAAATTAAAGTGTTGAGAAATAAACCTGTTATAACAGTATTGGGATTGTGTGTTGTGTAGTTTTACTTCATACCAATACTCCACTGTATAGGTATAAATTATAGTGAGTCGGCAGGCATTTGTTCATGTTTTAGATATAGACATTCCCTACAAAGTAGACCTTCACTACATGTCTAATTATTTATTACCAAATTTAATGTTTTACTGAATGTTATTATTTAAAGCTAAAACTAGGCCTTTATTTACTGTTGCATTAAAAGTGATATATTATAGTGCAGTTTGCATGCTTTTATGAAGTAAATCTGACTGCTCTTAAAGTAAATAAAACTAGAAATACTATATTACATATACAGGAAATGTGTACTTCGGTTAGCCTAACTTACATAATTGTGTTATTTGGAATACACACAACAGTAAAGTTTACATCATGCAAGTTAGTATACTTTACTGATATTTCTGAGTAGTCTATACTTACCCAATAGTACACATTAAGCAAATTGCCAAGTACTATGTACTGGTTTCTCTTAGATACAGTAGCTTGGCTATAAGTATATTCTACTTTGTAAGCATTAGTTACTAGGACACTTAATACCCTATTTCACTGTACTTATTATTTTAAGTGCAACCGGTTTGCATGCTTTTTTCAAGTAAGGTTAACTAATTGGATTTTACAGTGTAAGAGAGTTGAAACAATTTTTGGGGGCTAGGCACGTTTTTGTTCTTTCTAGTATGTGTGTATATATACACACACTGTGTATACTGTATATTACAATATATGCTAGATCCAGGAGACAAGGTGGCACAGTGAAGCAACAGCCTGACAACTTCTTGTTTCCTGGTTTAGTCCTGAGTTAAGATTAATGCTGTTTGTTCATGTGCTCCCTCTGTCCACATCTAATATGTTCTAAAATGTATTTATGTAATTGTTAACCTGTATGTATTTTTAATGTTTTGTATTTATTTTAGCCCTACTTCCCTTTCCCTAAGTGGTTATTCCACTTGTCAGGATGCCATTGTAAATAAGAACCTGTTCTTAATGACTTGCCTGTAAAAATAAAGGTTAAAAATAAAAATAAAAATAAAAAATACAATTGCTCCCATCTCCCAAAATGTTTCTATGTCTGACTCTCTGTGCTTGCATCCCTGCCTGAAAACTGTTGTTTTACCTCCTCATGCCCAGTGTCTCATTTGATTAGATTAGATTAGATTAGATTAGATTCAACTTTATTGTCATTACACATGTACAAGTACAAGGCAACAAAATGCAGTTTGGGTCTAACCAGAGTGCAATATCAGCAAGTGCAGGATATACAGTGTTTACATGATTTACATGTAAACACTGATCAGGATTTATCAGGACCTTTAAAAGGATAAAACACTTTACACTGTACTGTACAGCAAATGAGTGGGTGTTTGCAGGTAAAGAAGATAAAATAATGAAAATCTTATTGTTTTCTTTCACTATTCACCACTTTACAGCTGTTTTTCTGTTTGTTTTGCAAATATTGTTTCTACAATATTTACTGAAGGGTGTGTTATTCACAATGATGTGTTAGGGCACTCTTGCCTTGGAGACAGTGCAGTCTATTGCACAGGTGCTGATCTGTTCTCATATTCTTCACATTATATACTGCATATTCTGCATATCCTGCTACACAGAGAGACTGGAGCTTGTATTTTGGTATATTACACTTGCTTTGGATTCAGTACACATATAAATTGTCAGCAAGCCAGCATCAAGCCAGCATGATTGTATTGATTTGGGTTGCATCTCAGCTTGCCTTAAGGAGACAGCTTACCCTTCTCATGGAAATAAAAAGCTTTACTTTTCAGGTGGTGTATATTGCCTTGAACCTTATGTTACTTAGGTTATTCTAAACCGCACTAAGACATTTTGTGTTCAGTGTTTCCAGGTTTAAAAGGGAAAAGATAGGTCTTTCACTTGACTCTTTCTATTTCTCTCCCCATTGCTATGTGACATTTGCAATATATTTTCTTCTCTAAGCAGGCACTATAGACTTAATTATTGTCAAATCCCATCTGGTTTACCTTTGGAAAACCATTTAAGGTGAATAGGTAGTAGAGTTATATATGCTGTTGGGCTAATTAGTGCCTTGTGCAATCTGAAGAATTATTTCTCCTGTCAATACTTGGTTAACAATGATTTTTCCTGAATTGAGTACAAAGTTCAAGGCTTTTTAACAGCACAGATTCTAAAGTTATATAGATGCTTATTTTTTGGAACTAAAATGAATCTTGGAGATCCATTAAATCCTATCTACATACCTTGTAAGAGACATTGATTTTTTATTCACTAGTGGGCATTGTATGAGCTTGCTGTATCAAGCTTTTTTCACATGTGTTCTGCTTTAAGCAAGAGGTTTTCCATTAGTGATGTTTCAATGTTTTTAACCATGCATCTGTAAAATGGAGTATAGATTGTATTAGCAAAATATCTAATTACGTATTGGGATCATATTTGGCATCTTTGTTAGCATTAAGCATCTACAATGATACAGTGAATATTGTCTTCTTATCATGATGATAAGATTCACAGATTCACATCAGTGCATTGGCATAAAAGTTAACAAGGTAGATTGGTTTTTCTTTTTTTGGTTTTCTAATTGCATTTTCCCCGCCCCACTGCTGCTACAAGAATATGAAGTAAGCAGCGGTAAAAATCTTCCTAGAGTCAGATCAGGAAAAAAATGTCTAATTTTATTTGATTTTTTTTTCTTTTTTTTTTTGCACTACAAAAGCCTGTTTGTGAAAGTGCCATGCATTAGAAGTCAGAAGGCTATTAAGAAAAATTATGATTTGCTGTCTGAACCAAAGAAATAAAAGTGGACTATCTGTACCATATTGAATTGCAAAGCATCATATTTTTTCCATTGCACTGTATTGCATTGAATCGCATTGTGATGAATCAAATCGAAATCAGATCACACTGCATCATAATAGGGTTGAATCGTATCACATTGCATTGTTGTGTATCTTTAATGTATCTTATCAATGGCTATGCATTGAGATGCAATTAGCATCAGCCACAGTTATGGAGAAGCACATGTTTGATATTGGATTATGGAAACTTTCAGACAATAGCAGATAAACAACAAAGAAATCACGAATAAGTATATTGCTGTTTAGTTTTGTAAAGTTGTATCTGACTGTTTTTCTTTAAATAAGCAATATATTAAATCTAAATATCATTAAAAACCTTACATAGCAATACAATTCTGACACATTAGAGACAGAGATTTTATGCAGACAGTGATCGTACAGTGAATGCTTTTAAACACCATAGTGTAACTAAGGAAACTTGAGAGCATAATGATACATGTGTGGAAGGTTTAACACAATGTTCACAATTTAAAAAAACAAGTAGTTCTATATCATACAGAATGTGACACAATATTCAACAATCCAGTGGGCAGATCTAAAATTGTACCATTTGGATACAAGCCAAGGGTAGGTACAGATCCAACAAGGATGCCAGAAAAGCAAGCCTCACAATTCACAATCCTCCTTTTTTTTCTTGAATACATCCTCGATGGGATGCTAATCCATAACAGGGCACTATGCACAAACACATTCACACACTCTATTATACCTTTGTGCAATTTGTCTTTGCCAGTCCATTTACAGGACACAGGGAAATGCAGTCACAGGAAGATCGTGCACAGAAACACTGCACAATCGGTTAACAGGATTGAATTGGCGACCCTGGATTGTGAGGGGTCAGTGGCAAGCCACTGTGCTGCTCAACCTAGAAATGTCATATGTTTTAAATGATAATTAAATTAAATTCTAATTATATTGATGTAGTTAATCTAGATGAGAAGTTGATTAAAAGTTACTTACTCACCCACTTGCCATACTTTAGGCTTCAAGTTAAATGTGGATTTTGATTTGTCAAGGCTGCCTATTTTGCATTCAACATTTGTTTGTCCTTGATGATGGTCAGCTAGCAAATCATTGTAATTACCTTTTTAGACCAAGTTTATCTCTGAGTAATTTAAATATTCTACTGAAATGCTGAAAAAAAATAAAAATTTGCAGATTACAATCCCCATGACCCTTCATTAAATGACTCCTATCAACCACTAATACCCATTACTAATGACAACCCTAACATGCAACATGCAATCCAGACATGCACCCTAACCCTGACATGCAATTGTTTGCTATCACTTTGCTCCGATTCCAACTGTAACATACTTTTGCATGTCTGGCTAAATCATTGCACCTGTGATGGTTCCATGCTTTTAGTTCTCGATCACCTGGCCATTTGCTTCAATCCTGCTTTTCACTATTGCCCATTTTTTGCTTGTTACACTCTGTACTTTTGTCCAGCTGTTCCCTTGTTCAATCATGACCCTGTGCAATCCCCCAAAATTACATTTCAAAAACCAGATCAGTGTATTGTTCTGTAGGCTATATATAGGGTCTTATTTCTCATAACATGTAATTCCAAATATTTTTCTAGACAGACTATCAAACTGTCTTGGTTTTAGGGTAATTTTCCATCCCTGGTGTAATCTAACTGACAGTAATTATTGCAACTTTGGATACAAATGTAAATTTTGTTGTACCACATGGCTTTGATCTAGAGACATTGCTTTCCTTCCAAAATGCTTTTCTTACATGCTAGGAATATATATGCTACCTTTAAGTTCAATTATTTATAAATACTGTTTCATATTAGCATCCACTTTTATGTTGATGACACATATGACAAGCTTAAATGCCAAATACTAATTTAGCAAAACTAAGCTGCATGTAGAGCATGGTGAATAACTTCCTAACTAATTCTAAACAGAACAGAAACATTTCTACAAGGGCCACAAGCAGCTAGAAGGTTGTTTTTTTTTACAATGTAGTAACAGAATGGTCTTTCACGTGCATCAGCAGTGAATGACCTTGGTGTGATTATTGACTCTCTTTTCAAACTCATGAGGATGAATGTATTACTTTAGCTTTTTTAAATTCAGAAACATTGTGAATTATATGATAGGATTCAATACTAGCAAAAAAAATCTTGTTTTTATTAACTCTAGGTTGGGTTATTATAATTGCAGCCAGAGTCTTTACTTCACTATATTATGACTATGTTACCTGTTTTGTTATAATTACACTGATTACAAAATACTATTTTGTTGTCTTTCACCACAGTACCTGAGTGAACAATTGGTCCGGCATTTGATCACTTAGGCTTGTTGAATGTCGAGTGGACCTTTTGGCTATTATCTTTTGTCATGCTGTTATAGCCGGACTTGTAAGCTTCACTCCCTGCTTTACTCTAAATAAATACACCATTTGAAACAACTGCAAGATAAGAGAATTTCTACAGACGTATCTGATTTATCCTGATGCCCTACATGCATTTTAAATTCTTTTGTTGTGAATGGTCCCACATGTATAGCCTAATTATGCACAAATCCAAACAAATAATAAAATAAAACAGATAAACATAACTTTTTTTTTCATTTTTATTGCAAGATTCTTATTGAACATTTGTATTCTCATATTGAACACGTATGACAGGGTGCTAAAAGAGGAGTTGTGGTATTGTATGAGGAAGTCAGGTGTGTCAGAGATGTATGTGGGTGGTGCAGGACGTGTATGAGGACAGTGTGACAGCAGTGAAGTGTGCAGTAGGAGTGACAGACTGGTTCAAGGTGGAGGTTGGACTGCGTCAAGGATCGGCTCTGAGCCCTTTCCTGCTTGCAGTGGTGATGGACACGTTGACATATGAGGTCAGACAGCAGTCTCCATGGACTATGATGTTTACGGATGATATTGTGATTTGTGGTGAGAGTAGGGAGCAGGTTAGGAAGAGCCTGAAGAGGTGGAGGTATGTGCTGGAGAGAAGAGGAATGGGAGTCAGTAGAAGTATGACAGAGTACATGTGTGTGAATGAGAGGGAGGGCAGTGGAGTGGTGCAGTTGCAGGGAGAAGAGGTGAAGAAGGTGGAGGAGTTTAGGTACCTGGGGGTCAACAGTGCAAAGTAGTGGAGAGTGTGTTAGAGAAGTGTAGAAAAGAGTGCAGGCAATCACAATGTATGATTTTTAACTATTTATTTGTATGATACAGCTGCAAATAAGTATTTGAACACCTGAGAAAGTCAACGTTAATATTTGGTACAGTAGCCTTTGTTTGCAATTACAGAGGTTAACCGTTTCCTGTAGTTTTTCACCAGGTTTGCACACACTGCAGGAGGGATTTTGGCCCACTCCTCCACACAGATCTTCCTAGATCAGTCAGGTTTCTGGCCTGTCGCTGAGAAACACGGAGTTTGAGCTCCCTCCAAAGATTCTCTATTGGGTTTAGAACCCTGAATATCTTGTTCAAGAACCTTGATATGCTTCTTACAGAGCCACTCCTTGGTTATCCTGGCTGTGTGCTTCGGGTCATTGTCATGTTGGAAGACCCAGCCTCGACCCATCTTCAGTGCTCTAACTGAGGGAAGGAGGTTCTTCCCCAAAATCTCGCAATACATGGCCCCGGTCATCCTCTCCTTAATACAGTGCAGTCACCCTGTCCCATGTGCAGAATAACACCCCCAAAGCATGATGCTACCACCCCCATGCTTTACAGTAGGGATGGTGTTCTTGGGATGGTACTCGTCATTCTTCTTCCTCCAAACATGTTTAGTGGAATTATGACCCAAAAGTTCTATTTTGGTCTCATCTGACCACATGACTTTCTCCCATGACTCCTCTGGATCATCCAAATGGTCATTGGCAAACTTAAGACGTGCCTGGACATGTGCTGGTTTAAGCAAGGGAACCTTCCGTGCCATGCATGATTTCAAACCATGACGTCTTAGTGTATTACCAACAGTAACCTTGGAAACGGTGGTCCCAGCTCTTTTCAGGTCATTGACCGGCTCCTCCCGTGTAGTTCTGGGCTGATTTCTCACCTTCCTTAGGATCATTAAAACCCCACGAGGTGAGAGCTTGCATGGAGCCCCAGTCCGAGGGAGACTGACAGTCATGTTCAGCTTCTTCCATTTTCTAATGATTGCTCCAACAGTGGACCTTTTTTCACCAAGCTGCTTGGCAATTTCCCCGTAGCCCTTTCCAGCCTTGTGGAGGTGTACAATTTTGTCTCTAGTGTCTTTGGACAGCTCTTTGGTCTTGGCCATGTTAGTAGTTGGATTCTTACTGATTGTATGGGGTGGACAGGTGTCTTTATGCAGCTAACGACCTCAAACAGGTGCATCTAATTTAGGATAATAAATGTAGTGGAGGTGGACATTTTAAAGGCAGACTAACAGGTCTTTGAGGGTCAGAATTCTAGCTGATAGACAGGTGTTCAAATATTTATTTGCAGCTGTATCATACAAATAAATAGTTTAAAAATCATATATTGTGATTTCTGGATTCTTTTTTTTAGATTATGTTTCTCAAAGTGGACATGAACCTACGATGACAATTTCAGACCCCTCCATGATTTCTAAGTGGGAGAACCTGCAAAATAGCAGGGTGTTCATATACTTATTTTCCTCACTGTATCTCGGTAGGAGAATGCTGAGGATGGAGCCACCAGGAAGAAGGAAAAGAGGAAGACCAAGGAAAGGGTTTATGGATGTGGTGAGGGAAGACATGCAGGTAGTTGGTTTGAAAGAGGCAGATGTAAAGGACAGTGTAGTATGGAGATGGATGATTCACTGTGGCGGCTGAAAGAAGAAGAAGAAAAAGAAGAAGAAGAAGAAAATATTGAACTCTCTGAGCACACTTTGGAGTGCTCAGCTTTACTCTCAAACATCTACTGTGCACTGCATACTGTGATGATTTTATACATTTTTTATTAATATTTTAATTTTTTATAAGTCCAGTTCCTCTCAAAGATTCACTCTCATGTTATTTCAGGCCCGTCAATGCCATTTCTGGTTTGCTCTTAAGCCTTTGAATTCCACATCTGGATTTCTGAAGCTGTTTTGTCACATTGTTTTTTTGCTCATAATGCTAAAAGAAAATGAACATTTAATGGAGTTCAATAAAAAAACTAGCAAGTTAATTTAAGTAATTTGTGTATTCTTATCACCAGGAAAATAGAAGAGAGAATTAAGGAGAACAAACTTTTCAGTATTGCATGTACAGTATATATGTACTTCCATGAAAAAAATCCAAAAAGACACATGGAATGGAAAAGTTAAGTTTGTCAAAACATATTACAAATGTGTAAAGAAATGTTGGTATGACAGCATGCCATATGCAGAAGTATAGAGTATAGAGTAGAATGTTTTTCTAGTGGAACAGTGCAGTAGAAGAGATGAGTAATCAATTAAATTACATACATTTCAAATAATTCAGATGCCTGAGTTGTATGAGGTGTCCCATTTTTTGCACAATAGCTCTAATGTATGCACATCTAATCTAAATATATCAAATGTATGGTTCACAGTCATGATAATGGAAAGTGCATCACATGGCTGAGTGTAGGGCTTTTCATTCCTTAGCTCCTAAGAGAGTCTTTTCAAAAGGAGTAAGTGGAAGTGGCTACCCTAATAAATTAAAATAAAGTCTTCTCCTTTCTTATGTTCAATATTCTTGCTACAATTTCTTTAACTTTAGTCTTTTAGTAAAACACTTTGCAACAGCGATCAGAATATTTTGGAGAAAAACAGTCATGCATTCAATTAAGATTAATATTAGTAATGGCATTTTAACAATAGACAATGTCATAAAAGAGCTTTTGTCAAGCTAGATGTCTAATAAGCAAGCTAGAGGCGGCAGTGGCAAGAAAAACGCACCATGAAATGACAAGTGGAATAAACCTTGAGGGGAGAGGGACTATATCTTCTTCTGGGTGACACCATGTAGTGGGATTATAAATCATTACAGTAGACAGTTATATAAAGAAAAAGCAAACAGTAGCAAATGTGTGAATGTTGGCTGGTACATACTGTAAATCTCACTGCTTTCACATTTCTGCACATACTGTAAAACACAGAATTTGGTCTGTAGTTTCATTATATGCCTTTTTTATTATATAAACCCTGAGAACAGTACAATCCAATATCCATTTACAGTACCAGTTTGAGTTTTTGGGTTTTGTTTTGGCTTCATCTTAACAACACTTACTGAGCTCATCAAAAATTATAAATGACAGTTTTTAATCATTGCTTTGATTGGTAAATTTAAAGATGATAAAAATAATTACTGACATATAGCTTGGGTTACTGTATACTCTAATTTACTCTTATCTAAGTTTCTCTATTGTTAGTTCGGGGTGTGGATCAACCACATCAAAACAATGTGGGTGAACTGGCTGTGCTAATTCCTGGGCAACTGAGATACACTTACATAAGAGGCAACTCTGACATAAAAATATCAGAATAATGCTATACTCTGTATGTATGTTAGAGTACTGAATACCAATGTTCAGCTTTTAATATTAACTATTGTGCAAAGTGTGGACTCGTTATAAAATATTGACTGAGGGTAACCATTTGCCTGCAGCGTTAGTAGTGGGTTTTGTCACATTTTAGAGTTTACACATTCATTATTTCTTATAATACAAACATGATACTAAAGATAAAAAAGATAGAGATTCATACACACATTTTTAAACCTAAAAAAAAAGAGAAATAATTATAAATTATTTTAAATCACCTACTGTCTTGTGCTTTATACGTTTATTTAAATGATTTTAAACCAGAAAGAAACAGAAACAATTTAAATACTGTTTATAGCATATTTAACCAGTTGGACCTACTGTACCTTTATCATGATATACGCATTATATGCATACGAGAAAAATAAAGCAACTAAGTCAGTCAGTGTACAAACACCACTGTGTTATTTATTTAAATACAAGTCGGTTAATATGCAATAGCAGTGGGTGCAAAAATAATGCAAACCATGGTGTCTTGAAAACAATTCAGTCAAGCTGAATCGAAAAGGTGAAAATAAAAATAAAAATTATTGTTAAGACAAAAAAGAAGCATGACTTGAGCCTGTAAGCTACCATTGCAGCCTGATAGTTCTTGGGTTCATCATTAAAGACAAGAGATGCAAAAACACCAGAGTAAACAAAGCAAAAGAAAGATGAAGTTTTATTGATGTCGGAATGAACCTGGAAATTTAATTAGCGGTGTTCTGCCTGTAAACACAATCTGTATGCTTTAAACTGTTTTAAGACCGTTTTCTCCACAACAAATCCAGGAGATATTTTTTTTTATCACTTTGAAATTAACTTTGTTACATAACTATGTTGCTGTTGTAATAATGTAATAGTAATAGCTTAAGTTGGAAATCACTGCAAACTTGTTATGAATAAATGGCATTAAATAAATCACTATATATATATATATATATATATATATATATATATATATATATATATATATATATATATATATATATATATATATATATGTCAGTTTGACTTAATACAATGGCTATCAATTATCATGCTGTTTAGTAGTTGCATAGGCAAAAGCTTAATGCAAAAATATTAACATCATCCACGCAGCCCACTAGAGATATAGATCTCTAAATCTATCTGCAGAGGATCTGTGTAATGTAATCATTTACACACAATATGGGAATCTTGTGATTATAATTTGGGTTTTATTACTATAGTGTTGCTTTCAAGGACTTGAATGGCGTTATGGGAATACATGTATCTAGTTGGAAAACACTGCATGAGCAACAGACACAGAACATAAAATGTGGCTGAAAATGAGTTTCTTTAAAAAGCTCTCCAATAACTGAAAGGTAAATAAGAGGAAATTGTGCACAGGGGCACAAAATGTTCAGTAGTCACTGCTAGTGTATTGTCAAGCCCTTCTGGGAAATTCTACTGGATTTGTTTGTTATGTTCAGCATTGTGAACATTTCCAGGTGAATTGTGTCTCTAGAGGTGTCTAAATTCAGTCTCCCTAGGTTCCTTTGACTAGAACATGTCTATCATATTTCAACAAAAGAAAAATATATTGCAAAAAATTACGTGTTTTACACTTTCCTTAAAAAGTGGGGTATAGCATTTGAAAAAATATTGTAGCAGAGTGTATGGAAAAAAAATATACTGGCCTAGATTAACAAACGTGTCTTCTTTAGCAGATCCATGGTAAAGCTTAATTTAATAGCATGCAATTATATAAATTATTCAGCTGCAGGCAACTCATAGCACATAAAGGATGACATTTACAGCAAAAGGGCGATTTACAGAATTTTGTATGATTAATTAATTTATATTTACATTTACATTTGCGCCATTTAGCAGACGCCCTTGTCCAGAATGACATACAAAAGTGCTTTGAGTCTCTAACAATGAATTAATCTACACTGGTACGCTAGACTACCAACTTAAGATGAACCAGACTACAATTCATAATTTTTTACATATCAAACTGGGAAAGTGCTTATTTAATTGACATGGCTTATTAAAAAAAAAATGGATGTTAAAACGGAATGATCAAAGATGGACATGTACATTAATAGACAGAAATAACATCTTTAAATATGTACGTTGTGTCAAATTCAAAACAGTTGAGCCCATGGTGCTAGTCACACAGTAGTAACAGGAAGTGGCCTGCAAAACAAAGCATAATCACTTGAATTGTCTTCTTTACATTCATAAACTAAGCAATAATAGTTAAGCATTGAAAAATAAAATGTAATTGACATTAAATTCAATTCAATTTGTATAGTGATTTTATCAGTGGATATCGCCACTAAAGCAACTTTACAAAAATATCAATAACTTTTACAAAGACCTTATACAGTAACGTTATCGCCTATACATTTAACACTACTGTATAAGCCAGAAGGGATGCTGGCAAGGAAAAACTCACTAAGACAACAGGAAGATACCCTAAAAGCAGCCAGATTACAAAAAGGACCTATTACTATCTGGGTGACCCCGGATGTCCATTTATTGTTAAAGTTCCAATTAAGGTTCACTGATGGAAACTTGAGTGGAAAACCGTTTGTGGGTGTTTATGGATGTGTTTGTTGTATACTCCAATCTTCTTAAGCAAGAGATTTTAAGTAACTACACTTTTACAAATGTAAATTAAACATTACAGGGAGTGCAGAATTATTAGGCAAATGAGTATTTTGACCACATCATCCTCGTTATGCATGTTGTCTTACTCCAAGCTGTATAGGCTGGAAAGCCTACTACCAATTAAGCATATTAGGTGATGTGCATCTCTGTAATGAGAAGGGGTGTGGTCTAATGACATCAACACCCTATATCAGGTGTGCATAATTATTAGGCAACTTCCTTTCCTTTGGCAAAATGGGTCAAAAGAAGGACTTGACAGGCTCAGAAAAGTCAAAAATAGTGAGATATATTGCAGAGGGATGCAGCAGTCTTAAAATAGCCAAGCTTCTGAAGCGTGATCATCGAACAATCAAGCGTTTCATTCAAAATAGTCGACAGGGTCGCAAGAAGCGTGTGGAAAAACCAAGGCGCAAAATAACTGCCCGTGAACTGAGAAAAGTCAAGCGTGCAGCTGCCAAGATGCCACTTGCCACCAGTTTGGCCATATTTCAGAGCTGCAACATCACTGGAGTGCCCAAAAGCACAAGGTGTGCAATACTCAGAGACATGGCCAAGGTAAGAAAGGCAGAAAGTCGACCACCACTGAACAAGACACACAAGCTGAAACGTCAAGACTGGGCCAAGAAATATCTCAAGACTGATTTTTCTAAGGTTTTATGGACTGATGAAATGAGAGTGAGTCTTGATGGGCCAGATGGATGGGCCCGTGGCTGGATTGGTAAAGGGCAGAGAGCTCCAGTCCGACTCAGGCGCCAGCAAGGTGGAGGTGGAGTACTGGTTTGGGCTGGTATCATCAAAGATGAGCTTGTGGGGCCTTTTCGGGTTGAGGATGGAGTCAAGCTGAACTCCCAGTCCTACTGCCAGTTTCTGGAAGACACCTTCTTCAAGCAGTGGTACAGGAAGAAGTCTGCATCCTTCAAGAAAAACATGATTTTCATGCAGGACAATGCTCCATCACACACGTCCAAGTACTCCACAGCGTGGCTGGCAAGAAAGGGTATAAAAGAAGAAAATCTAATGATATGGCCTCCTTGTTCACCTGATCTGAACCCCATTGAGAACCTGTGGTCCATCATCAAATGTGCGATTTACAAGGAGGAAAACAGTACACCTCTCTGAACAGTGTCTGGGAGGCTGTGGTTGCTGCTGCACGCAATGTTGATGGTGAACAGATCAAAACACTGACAGAATCCATGGATGGCAGGCTTTTGAGTGTCCTTGCAAAGAAAGGTGGCTATATTGGTCACTGATTTGTTTTGTTTGGTTTTGAATGTCAGACATGTATATTTGTGAATGTTGAGATGTTATATTGGTTTCACTGGTAAAAATAAATAATTGAAATGGGTATGAATTTGTTTTTTGTTAAGTTGCCTAATAATTATGCACAGTAATAGTCACCTGCACACACAGATATCCCCCTAAAATAGCTAAAACTAAAAACTACTTCCAAAAATATTCAGCTTTGATATTAATGAGTTTTTTGTGTTCATTGAGAACATGGTTGTTGTTCAAATTAAATCCTCAAATAAAATTAATCCTCAAAAATACAACTTGCCTAATAATTCTGCACTCCCTGTATATATTAAACTAAAAAAATATTTCACAGAAATTACATAATGTCTGAATGCATATATAGATCAGGTAAGTATTATTAGTGCTAAATCAATACTGGATTTTATTTCTGAGGACAAATTTAGATTTTTTTGTTGCAGATGTTGTAGGGTCAAAAGCACTGTGCATCCCCACACAGGGCCATTAATAAGGTCAGCTAGACAGGCATTATGTCACAGGTCATCCATCCACTGTTGATAACTTGCATTTACAATTTTGGGGATTTGTTAGGTGGTTTGGTCAGTGATTAGCATTATGTTTGGCAACAGTGACAGTTGCCATGACATCTAAAGCCACCAGAAGCAGATGGGCTGTGATATTTAAATATATATTTGTCAGAATTTAAGATATTTTTGAGCACACAGGGAAGTTGTCGATTTTTTTTTTTTTTATGTACTTGTACATAGTGACATTTTGCTGAATATACAACCTCATATATTATAAAAGGTTGTATACACTTCCACGCTGGCATCTTTATATCATGATGAACACCTCTGTTTCTACAAACTAATCACTTTTAATCATCACCTGTCCAAAGCATAAAATGTTGTGGGATCAAGGTGACAATCCATCTTTCCAAAGACTTGCATCTTTGGGTGCAAGAGATAGCTTGTACTGAAAGTAGAAGCTGAGGAAGAGGTAAAATCTCAATTCTGATGCAGGATGATGCAGTTTATCGAGCTGAAAATCAGCTTTGTGATATGAAGTTTATTTGGAATATTTATAATTTATACTACAGAACAACCAATTGAACTTGTGTCAATATTAGATGTTTAGGCTGACATTATTAATTAGTTCAGTTCTTTTTGCAACTAAATTTTTTTGTTCATGTTTCCTTTTTTTGTTTTCTTCTTATTCCCTTTTATCTGCATTCTCCTGCCTCTCTATCTTGCCCCCAGTCTCATCTATCCTCTCTTTTGTGTGTATCATTTTCCCTTCTGCTTTCTTTGCGTTTGGATATTGGATATAAGAGTTATGGGTCTGACCTTGAAACGAAGTAGATTTTTTTTTATATCGACCTGAGCAAGCAACAGTATTAAGTCCAGCACCACTGTTTGACAGGCTTTTTTGGTAAACACAATATGTCACATAAAAATGCAGTGGAATGTCATTTGAAGGCATTATTTAATACATAAGTATGACACTGTAAATTAGTCACTTTATTCCCTGTAAAGACAAGGTAACCACAATTGGAAAGACTTTAGAAAAGAAAACCATTACTTGCCATTAAGTCATTAAAACCATTAAAACCAACAATCATTACATTGCATTAATTTACCCAAGTACTAAATTTTTGTATGGATAAATGACTGTATTTCATACTACCTAAGTTTTAACCATTTTTCCACATTAAATCCAGATTGGGGCATATAAATTCTTTCAATGGTGGGTCTGATTAGATCACATCAAAATGCCAAAAGGAACTCAACAAAGTAAAATTTATTTTTAATAAATAACTGCAGCAGGTCTGACACCTGGAAGCTATAGGTATGACACACAAGAGTCATACATTTTAGGATAAATTACAATGACCACTTTAGTTAAGTCAGAAATTCAATTAGAAAAGGTTTTCCAAGCTTGCTGCTTGGAACCATTGCTACTTAAAGCTGAAGTAAAGTTCTGTGTCTGGTATGCTGATAGAAAGATGCTTCTGACCATAGCTTCCAGCGGATCCAGTTTCTCTGCCCCTCCATCCTCTGAAAATAGTGTACAATGTACATGATTTTTACATTGACTATTGGCTTAATTTGACCCTTTTTGGCTAAACATAATTTGGTAAATTATTTTGTGTAGTGAGGGGAAAAAAAGGCTCTTTCAATTCAACTAGTTGCAAGAGAAATTGGAAGTGGGAGCTCAGTGTTTTAGACATTGGACTTCTGATTGTCACTGTCCCTGTCCCTGTCACTGCCCTTGAACTGAGCCTTTAGCACTTACCTGCTCAGTTGTACAAATGTGATCATTGGAAGTTGCTCTGGATAAGGGCATCTGCCGAATGCCATACATGTAAATGTAGCTGATCTGCTGCTACCATCAGATGGAAGGAAAAATCAAAACCTGTTTGCTGGAACAACACCTATCACACAAAATTCGTTAACCTGGTCTATATCAAGATGAACAAAAAAAAAGCTGGATTAGTTTTTATTTTACAAACTTTTGCAATTAATAAGGGTAAAAGGTATATTTTTTAAAGTGATTTTTTAAAGTCTATTCATATAGCAAGCAATAGCCTGGAAAACTGAAAAGAAAAATCTCATTTAATGTTGATTAAAATAACAAGAATAATGTACTGTATTTTTGCTCTGTCTGACACAAAAGCTTTTATGTTTCCTTTTATGTCATTTTTGGAAATTAAACTCAAACCCAAATGGCATTAGTCTACAGCTAAACACAAAACCTAATGAATTAGCCTTGCCTTTCTAGTAGACATGAAAGGGATTCTTCTGTACTGGAAGACTGTACAGACATTTTATGCAATAATTAAATGCTGCTTATGCAGCAGAGCACAGGTTTGTTAATGCTATAGTACAGTTTCTGATGTAGTTAGCCTGCCATAGTTAGTTGATTGTAGCCTTGGGGAAAAACTGTGCAGGTGTAAACTTATACAGGATTTCTTATTGTAGCTTTCCATTGGAATGGGACATTAAAAAAGAAAGTTACAGGAAAGTTTGGAGTTTGACATGATTTTTCCCACAATGTTTTTCACCCTGGATTTTAGTGAATGTGGAGAGCTGACATAAAATCATACTTTTTATGCATTTCTGATAATGCATTGATGATGTTGCTTATGTTTAGAGTGTGATGTTGCAGAGTTAAACTAGACTGCAATGAGCTTTGTAAAAAAGTGACCAACAGCTTCATTTAAAGAACATATAAGTGCATGCATTACAGGGCCTTCATTGTCTATTGTATTTTTCTATAGGAAAGTGTGGCGGATGATTCTTTCTGAAACCAGTAATTATCTCCACAGTTATTTTCATGTTCACTCAAAGTTGTTAGCTGCACACCACGCCATCAGACAACTCACTTCAGGGCGAAATTGACACGAATTGCTGTTAGGAATCCTACCAGGCTGATGGCGCCAGAAGTGGGAATTTTGGTGTACAGTGAGCAAGACAAAAAAAACACTCAACCTTGTGGAGAACTAGTGTTGAGGTGGAGCAGATCTTAGACTCTTTGCTTATCCTGGCAATGTTTTCTGTAGGACAGGAAATCGATAATCCAGCGGCAGCCAGTTGGAGATATTTTAAGATGCCTTAGTTTATCCAAGAGCAGGTCAGGGATCATATTATTGAAAGCAGAGCTAAAGCCCACAAACAAAATTCAAGAATAGATAGGTATGCTGCAAAATGCAATGTAACGCCAGGTTTATAGCATTGTCCACAGACCTGTTATATATGCAGTCTTGAAGGGCACCAGTCATGGTTTTGAAGTGGTGCAGAATTATTATTTGGAACATTTCTTGATTACATATTATGCCTTGTGAAAGTATTCACTAATTGGTGTTTTTCCTGTGTTACTGCATTACAACTGGAATCAAAATTGACTTTGCTATAAAACCCCTAATTAAAATCTGGTTCAAACAATTAAACAACCTCAGATATCACACAATTAGTTTGATAAATTCCACCTGTGTGCAGATGAATTGCAACATGATCCTTCACTCAGTTACACCTCTTCTAAAAAGCCCCTAAGTCTGTAACACCAATTAACCATTAAATCTTTATACACTAAATGAGCTCCAAAGATCCACAGCTAAAATGGGAGTCTCTGTCCCAAGGACCACTTGAGTGTTCAGAAAAAAAAAACATTTCTCAAAGACAAACAAACATCATGTGGCAGACACCTCCCAATCATGTGAAATAGTTCTCTGGGCAGATGAGACTTAAATATAACTCATCATGGTAATTGCTCTATGACACAAACCATACTCTTCCCATCAGACATACAGTAATGAGAATACTTATGCAATTTTTTTTTGTTATAATTATTTATAAAAATACACTTTTCATTAAAACAATCTATTATAAAGTACAACAAAACAGGAAAAAACTTTTGCAAGGCAGTCAAATCTACTGGTCTCTAATCACTGAAGCAAAAAATTCAAGAGATCCAGTATGAACATGGAGGTATTGAAACAAGCAGACACAATATACTGTGCTAGGCACTGATTAAGTAGATCAGTGAGAACAGGAGACAGTTGTTGTGGAGTGACGCCACTTCTGAACCACTGTCTGCCTGCTGCCTGCTGTTTCCTCAGTGATCTGCTGTTTTGATGTTGCATAATTATAAAAGTTGCTGCTGATCATCATTACATTACCCTTTATTTTATTTGATAATCTTTAAACTGTCTCTTGCTTTTACCTTGTTCGAAGAAAATCATACTCATTCACACTTACATTTCTGAAAATGCTTTAATTCCTGCTCACACATAAAAATATAAGAAGCCTCAGCCTCTGTCACTTCTGTTGTGTGATTATTTACCTTCCGCCTTTTTGAATTGATGAGATTGTTAGTGAACTTTCTATTTCCTTTTAAAATGAATTTAAACTAAAGGTTGTACAAAATGAGTTTTCAATCTTTAACAACATTCCAAACTGAATAGCAAGAATAACAACTGCAGTACAATGCTGTCTAATATTTTCTTTGTTTTAAACTGAATTATAATTAATTTATTAAAATAGCAGAGTCACTTGACTAAAATCACAGTTTTTTATATAAAACAAAGCATCATCTTTTTAGAATATCTCTATTTTCTCAGTCAACACTAAAACACCAAAAAATCTACTTGGGCTAGTGATAAGTGTGTTTCATTTACAAAGCAAAACAAACAAAAAACAGCAAAAACTATTTAGAACCAGCACCACTCATCAAGTTGGGCCACTTAAAACTGCAATATTGGGTTGTACAGTTATCATACTGTGATATATTTTTTTCCATGCCAAGCAAAGTGACCTTGTAGCTGGGGACTGGTGCACTTTAGTTCTGACAGACAGACCTGGCAGGGAGTTTTCCCCTGACATTTCCTTCATAGACATTTCTACCTGCAGGGTTATGTCGGTTCCGGCAATTGAGAAATACGAAAAAAAAAAGCAATAGTGAAAGGGTAATGGCAGATTGTTATTTTTTATGTACTTTTTACTGACAAGCCTATAGCATATCAAAATTTAGGTTACTTATGCCTTTCAACAATATCAGTTATATCAACAACAAAAGACCAGTGTGAATTGATTGTGTTTATTTTATTGTTGCTTTGCTATCCCATAGATAATGAAATAAAATGAATGAAGACACATTTATATAAAGGTAGTTCCAGAAGAAACCGATCCATAGGATATCAAATCTCTATTATAACCGTAATCCCGATGGTCCAGAAACATCCCCCCACTGAACTGTATGTTGAAAATTAAAATGGTTAAATAATATTGTCAGCAGATCTCAAACTAGCTGCATGTTACTTAGAGCTCATCATATTGATCAAGATGTTGCGGAAATATAGTTAGGATAATCAATTTGCAGAGACTTCCATGCCATTAATGCAATCCATAGCAAGGATTTTTTAAACATTTAAAGCTCTTGGTAGCTGAACACCTTAGACAGCGATACCCAGATAGGTCAATTGTGTGCAGTAGAATCTAAAACATTGCTTATCATTTAATCTCTGTCTTGCTGTCATAGCAGCCTATACTAATGTAAGTAGCTCACTATGTGTTATGTGACCTATTACTATGTCAGAACAGTGTCAGCTCCAACCCACTGAAACACTCCAGCATCATCAAACTAGAGCAAATACTCCAGTGCTGTAATTGAGGCTGGAGTAAAAACTCCTTAGTGGCTGGCCTTTGAGGTATTTTGGGACTCAAATTTAATTGGGGAAATGATGCACATCATTATTTAGTCACCCCCTTACCATCTGGGATCATCTGCCAGCTGGATGCTGTGTACTAGAAAGAGACTGTTTTGGATATTGGTATGATTTCTAGGTTGTTTACTGTGTGAAATTGGGGTCCTGGTTTTCTGAGACATAACAGGTTATGTGCAGCCAGATGCATCTGTTCAACACAATTACTTTATTGTTTTTTGCTTCTCAAAATACAAAAAGTTACATTCGTCATGGTCTATCAGTGACCAGTCTTTACAGCCTGGTTAAAATTGCAGGTTTATCAGTTACTGATGTAAAAATACAAAACCAATATACAGGTAGGCACCGAGTGAGGATGGGTGGACTTTTGATGTTTTGAATCTTACAATGATGAATATGATAAAATTAAAACAATATTTTAAGTTTCACCTGAAAGCCAAACGTAGCAGCGTACAGTATATGCAGTAACGACACATTGGGGTGCTGCCAAGATGTACGTATCTCCCGCTAAGTAAAGCTGCTTTGAAACATTGTCCATTGTTAAAAGTGCTTTACAATTAAAATTAATTAAATTTAATACAGCTATAATGCATAAGAGTCAGTGGAAATAGAAGTAGTTAGAGTAGATAGAAAGTAGTTACAGAGTGTTGTTTATTTTTAAGTGGGCTATTCTGAGGAGCAAATACATGGCTGGCGTAGCATTGTAAAATCTGTAATTAAACTGCCAAAGACAAACCATAAACCAACTTCTAGCTTTTGCAAGAGTACAAATGTACAAGAAAAGTGGAGTTAAAAAAAACACTGGACACAATGAAGGGTTAGAGTCTAAAGGCAGGGCTCAAGCAAATGAAAGAAAAGGAATATAAATTCAGCCTTGATGCAGCAGGTGGTCAAAACTGCCTGTTTTGCTAAGAGGGCTTGTTTACCCTGCACTGTGTATTGCACACTGAGAATGATTTAAACCCAGAATTAGCATATCTCTCCCTCTCCCTCATGTTCTCTCTCCCCAGCAATTGATTTGTCAGGCACAATAACTCTAGTCAGGAAAATATGTTGTTGGGAAAGAAGTACACGTAGACACAGACAGACAGACAAACAGAGAGAGAAAGAGAGAGAGAGAGAGAGAGAGAGAGAGAGAGAGAGAGAGAGAGAGAGAGAGGATCATACATTTTCATGACATTTAAACATTTATGTATTGTATTGCAAACATTTTGGAGTGTTTGTATTGGGAATCCACATCCTATAAGACAAAATATTATTTACCGCATCTACACCAGACTCGTCTCAATATAATCAACTCTCAAAAAAATATTAAATAACCTTTTTTATTATTTTCCTAATTTCCCTATAATGAGATAAAACCTTTCTTAAAACACACACACACACACACACACACACACACACACACACACACACACACACACACACACACAATAATAATAATTAAATTAATTATGATAATTAAAATAAAAAATATTTTGAAAGCTTGTTTTTATTCTATGTATATCTCACTACTGCAATAAAAATCTGACAATAAAAAAATAGAGGGATCCTTTTCTCATTTATATCCCACTGTACCTGATTCATACTTATTGCTATGCTTTAGTGAGCAAACCAGAGCATGTTGATAGATAAGAAAGCTTTCAACCAACTCTCAAGGTTACTGCTGACATTTCAATAAGATGCACGAGAAAGGGAGCTTTTAGCAAATTTTGGAATAACTTACATAAAATAGCAACGAATGAGGCTAAAAAGGCTAGTGTATCTATGGGAACCATTATTTCAGTTAGCCTTTTCCTCTAATGTAGTTATGTAATGAACAGTTAATGAAGTTCAGAGCTGCAGTTGTGTTCAGTGATTTATTTTTTAGTCTGGGAAAGGAAAATTAATCACAAAGGCACTAATGCAAACAAAAAATAAGGAATTTTTTTGCCCAAACCATCTTTTTTTCTCTTCTAGGATGGAGAATGATGTACCAAACTTTGTACTGCAATCAAAAACTATGCTGCTTCTGAGTCAAGGTTATGACTCAAAACATAGGGTTTTGCATTTGCATTCTAAGTAATAGCATTCTTATATAATGAAGAATTGAAACCCCATGTTACAGGTCAGTCAAGGAAAATATGTCCACAGCTTTGGTTTGTTGTTGGTGACACACTGGGCAGGTTCCCCATTTTCTCTATCTACTGTCTGTGTGAGGTTTCTTCAGTGCCTCATCTTTACCTAAAACATCACAAAAGCATATTTTTATTATTATTTCACCTCTATTTTTTCATGTGATATTGTCTGTATGATGACATTGAATGTGCCTATTTGTTATTCTGGACTTGTACTGTATGCTCTTTTTCAGATAGATTATATAGACGCCCACTGACCATTTTATTAGGAACACTAGTACACCTGCTCATTCATGCAATTATCCAATCAGCCAGTCCTGCATTAATGCATTGCAAATGCATATCAAGAGTTTCAATTAATTTTCACATCAAACCCTATAATAGAGAACATTTATGAGATCAGTGGCTTTGACCTTGCCGTGGATGTTGGTGGCAGATTGGCTGGTTTGAGTATTTCAGAAACTGCTGATCTTCTATGATTTTACATAAAACAGTCTCTAGAGTTTACACACAAAGCTGTAAGAAACAAAAACTGTCCAGTGAGCAGCAGTTTAAAATGCAGAAACACCTTGTTAATAAGAGGGGTCAAAAAAAGATGGACTGGAAAAACAATTTTAAGCTGACAGGAAACCACCTTTATTGTAAACCTGTATATAATCATTTTTATCAGATAAATATCTCTAGCATTTACAGTCTATCTACATGGAGACAGATGTATGCATTTTATCTGTAGTTGTCTAATGTTACATCGAATTTTCATAAAGTCTTTAAGGGTGCTAAGAGGGTAAGGAACATTTCAGTCAAAGGAAGTTCATTAATTATAGTAATTAATGCATGCACCATGGAGCTTAGCAACAGGTGATCACAGCACTGGGAGCAGCAGGGTTGTGCAGAACTGAAAGGCAAATTAATGTCTGGGTTCTGTTAAATCTATTTTATTGACCGTAGGTATTCTTTAATCATGAAATCTTAGTGTAACCAGCACTTATTATGTCATGAAACATCAAACAATGTTCACACTTGGTTCTGTGTTCTCACCTAAATATATTTACGAAGTGGTCATTATATTATTTTTATTGTCCACATCTGTGAATTATTTACTGCAGAAAACAAGGTGCTGCCCTACCCATTTGTTTTACAAGGGTAGTAGATGCAAGCGCAAAAATAATTCATAAATTGCTCATGTATGAAATGAAACAATGAAACTAAACACAACAAACAAAGAAACTAAGAGCAAAACTTAAAAATTTAAATGAGGGTTCAGAAATAAACATAAAAACTATAGAAAGACAACAAGAGACAAGTATGCACAAACAATACAGAAATGTCATTAGTTTGAATGTGATGTGGAAACATGACATGGGCAAATGAAGTGCAGTGGCAGATGGGGAAATTTATTTTCTGATCATATTCCTGACCCCCCAACAAGGTCTACCAACATGCAAATATCCTTTTCATGGGGTCCTCTGCAGCCAGAGGCAATGTCACTTGCCTTGCACAAGTACATAAGTGCAACGACTGTCACAAAGCTCACAGAGAACCAAGCCCAAGGCAGAGCTAGAGGGGGAAGCAGTGGTCTCTGTAAGGCCAGAAGGGGGAGTAACACTCTCCACAAGGTCTGAGGGGAAGTGATGGCTTCACCGCAGCAAAGAAGCATGCAATGTCCTTAGCACATGTATTCTCAGCTGGACAGAAAGGCTGAGCGATGGTCTCTTCAGAACAGGGAGGCGAGGTGGCATCCACAGCTACACGGAAAGGTTGAGTGAAGGTGTGTTAAAAGCAGGGAGGCATAGAGATTTCCAAAATAGAGAAGAGCAGGTGGGTTGTTATAACTTCTAAGATCAGGGGTGGTTTCCCCATACACCTTCTTGATGTGGCCTCATCAGGAGTTGGTTCAGGAACTGATCAAGATGCGTCTGGTTTTCGCTTAGCTCTTGCTTTTGCTCATGCATACAAATTTTTTACAGTTTGAGTTTCACTGCATTCATGTTATAGGTCTCTGTTATGTCATGTAATAGAAGGGAAGCAGATTAATATTGAGAAATATTTAATGAAGAGCACACATACAAAACAAACACAATGATACTAAACACAGAAGAAACAAAGAGCAAAACCTAAAACTTAAAACAAAAAACAAGAATGAACAAAACAATGGAGAGACGAGATACAAGAGTTGCAGCAACAGTGAGTGCATATACAAGTTTTACTGTAATTGCTAAGCTTATTGTCCGAATGTGACTCGGGTGTCCAAACATGTAACCTGGTCAAGTGAAGTGCACTGGATGATGAAAAATGTTTGTCAGGTTGTATGATTTTTGTCATCCATAATATACTGTAATGAAATTGAAGTAGGCATTTGGATAAGTTGGACAAAATTGTCTATGATAAAAATAAATGTTTATGAAAAACAATAATAATTCAGTCAGAACCACATAGATCAAGTCCAAATAATATTCTGGAAAAACAAACAATAACAGGTAAAATATTACAATTAACTAAACATAAGGTTATTAAACCATCACTGAAAATTTTTTCTCAGTTGCCTGCATAAATTGGCTTAATATAAGCATCAATTTGTAGAACACATAATAACACTTATTATTAGTAATAGTATAAATATCTACACACAGGTATAATATATATACAGTGGAACCCGGTTATGTCGACGGCGTAGGGGTGTGCCAAAAAGCGTTGAGATAACCGATGATCGAGATAAACGAAAACCAATATGGTGGCAATATATTAACGTGCTTGAAATTTCTTTATGTACATAATGTGCGTTAATAAATGAGAATGTGCATGCACGTGTTTTTGGAGGTTTTTTTACACAACAGCGTTGCCGCAATTTTTTTGATGAAGGCATGCTATAAAAATGTACATACATGTTTGCTAACAACAAAAGGCATAAGTGCACCAACTAACAGCAGAGATTTACCAGTATACAAAACAAACCACTGTCGATTCTCAAAACA
The DNA here is from genome assembly GCF_014805685.1 of Silurus meridionalis. Lineage (NCBI taxonomy): Eukaryota > Metazoa > Chordata > Actinopteri > Siluriformes > Siluridae > Silurus > Silurus meridionalis. The sequence goes on from NC_060899.1 coordinate 7,149,854, forward strand.
AACTATATTCAAACTATATTCTCCAACATTGCAAACACAAAGATCGCTCACAAAATCACAAAAAACGTGCGGGGTGTAGTTAGTTTTTACAAAAAGCTAACCAGTGTCAACATTAAATTCTCGAGTCATTTCACTCTGACACACAGCTCTGAAAAGTATCCTACACCAGCCAGCGATTGGTCATGCGGATCGAGATAACTGACGTTAAGTGGCAAATTTGCCCCCTTTGTGCTCGAGATATTAGGGTTCGGCAACATAAAAGAATCGACATAACCGATTAAAAAATGCTAAGACAAAGCGAGAATTTGGCGGTTCCACTTCAAAAACGTCGACTTAATAGGGTTGGCGAGTTGACCGAGGTCAAGATAAGTGGGTTCCACTGTATATGTATATGTGTGTGTGTGTGTGTGTGTGTGTGTGTGTGTGTGTGTGTGTGTGTGTGTGTGTGTCAAGAAAACTAATGCCTAGATGCCAGCTTTAACCTTGAGAGTAGAATATATACTTGTTTATGTTGCTTTTTTCATCATATAAATTACAACATCAAGCAGAAATATTCAATAAACTAGACTGAGGAATAGCGAACATGGAAGGAAAAATATTGTGAATACATGTAGATGGATGGACTGTTCTTGGATGTCATGTGCATGATGACAACTATATTATTTTATATAGAATCTGTACAGTGTGATAAAGTATGTGTTACTATTTATAATTAATCTGGTGCATTTTGTGTATACTTTGTTAAAAGATAATAAGCATACAGTGCACTGAGAAATATCTGGAGAAATGCTGTGATGAAGCAGCGGTGTAAGCAGTGAATACTGTAGACATAGAAACACATTAAAACTCTCTTTATGTTATATAATATACTTGAGTTCGATGTTGTTGTTGTTGTTGGGCAATTGAAAATTGCCATTTCCTGATCTCGAGTAAACAGATTGGTTAAACTCTCAGCACATAGGTTTCCCTTGGACCTACCCAGAAAATTAAATATTGAAAAAATAGCACAAGACCTTTATATAATCATTCAGATTCAGTTTAAAAACCTGTTAGCCCTCAGCTGGGCACCATACTAAAACGATAAAGAAAATGGATAATTATGATCACTTGTGTTTACACAGATATTTTTGTCTCAAGCATTTAAAGAAATGTCTGCAAAAAGAAATAGATTTTTAGTGTATTTACTTGAAAATAGGATGTATTCAGTCTAGGAAAAAAACAAAAAAACACAATACACTAATGAGTAATTAGCCTTTATATATATATCTGGGATTTATATGTTGGTCTGGGATAGGATTGACAGCATGGGTGCAGTTAAAATGTTTAAAACCTGAGTTGCACACTGGAATAACACAGGGCTTGTTGTAAAAAAGCCTCATGACACCCCACTTAAGTAACTCCATTGACTCCTAGCTTCAATGAGATTCCATAGCAGAGATAGTACAGAATGCATAACACATAAAAAAAATACATCAAGTTAAAATATCTTGAATATAGTCAAATTGATCTGGCATGTGCTGTTAAAAAATCATAATATTTAATAAGGGTAACTTAATTCTATATTTTTTTTTAACTATTTTTAAACTTGATAATTGTCTTGTTCTTTCAGCAAATCATTTTGATAATTGCAATAATTTATGTAGAGAAAGTATCAAAATAATTTTGTGAATAGAATAAAAAACGATTACATTTATCCAGGCCTCACTCACTCTGAGAATGTCAATTTCACTTTATCTCAACTCAGGACAGGCGACAGGGTTTTATAAAGACCTGTTTCTTCTAGGAACATTGCTAGTATATGCTCCATATAGCAGCATGCAGGAGCTTTAAATCTGTGAACATGAAAACAGTGATGATTAATAAAGGCAATAACATTTGGATCTTAAAATAGCAAAAGCAAACCACAATACACCCATACAAAGTCTGACTGACATGCTGTGGCACTTGTGACATTTGACTTGTGACATTCATAAGCATTTCAAATGTTAAACAGCCTTGTGCTGCCCTACATGCTGTGTGTGATTGTGTTTGATCTCCAAAAATATTTGTCAGTGTCAACTGTTCAGCAACATTTTCAAATCAAACAAAAAGATTATTGTAAAATTTCAACAGTGATGTGCCATGCATATTACACCTAGGCTTTCAGTGCTGTCCTACTTAAATCAATCCATCTCTTAATACTGTCATTATGGCATCACTGCTATAGAAACCATCAATACTATAAAGAAACATATTATAACAGAATGCTGCATCACAGACAGGTATCTCATGCAGCGAAAATAAATGCAATTACTAAAGGAAGAAACTTTAATTGAAGCAAGAAGCTTTAATATAGACTCAATTACTGTTACACACATAACAAATCTGGAGCATTATATAAGGTGACTGTTTATTACAGTGTTTCAATCAAGTAACACATCAAATTCTATGCAACTGAAGCCAAAGCAAGCTTTGTTACAGTTCAGAAATAAAAAAAGACACACATTCAGAAAGATCTGTATATTCTGTAAGCTCTGTATACAGTAATTATAGTCAAGTATCAATTTGTAACAGACAAGCTGGGGTAGCCTCAAACCTAGTGAAAGGAATTCTTGGCTCTCTCACCACTTCAATGTTCCTTGTAAACAGAACCCTGATACTTGCCTTTCAAGTAGCTTGCCTATGATCTAAAGACTCACAGCAGCACTACTGAAGTGCAAATATTAATTTAGCACAAAAAAAAAGATAAGTAGCTCAAAGACCGCAATGAAAAGTAAAGCAGTAATGAGTTACAAAGTAAAGCACTTCAGGTTCTTTCGATATCAAACCTTCAAAATATTGACTCAGACATTTCATAGAGTTTTCATGTAAAGTAAATGAACATTCTCAAAAAAAATGCAAATTAATGATTACCAGTTGAAGTAATCACTTTCTAGGTCACATTATTGATGTCACTACAGGTGACCATTCGAATGATGGAGTGATACGATTCACAGTCTAGTCTTTCTGAATGATAATTACTACCACATCCCCATTTGTTCAGAGATGGGTGTCTCACTACTCCTCCTATAATATAATTGATTGAATATCACTTCAGTTGGTATTATCTTTATATTGCTGAGACAGTGATGAATTGTTCTTATGATAATCAAGTTTTTTTAAGGGATGAGCTTTTTCTTCTTTCTTGGAGTAGAATCTACATAGAGGCAGACTGTAATTTCTGTCACCAGTCTTCACCTGGTTAACTACTGACACTTTACTTTGTACTGTGAAAACTCTGGAACAATTACATGTACCACAAAATATATGAACTGGCCAGACTCCATTGATTAAAGATAACATATGTTAGAGCATGCTATGACAGAGATAAAGCAACATACTGTACTGAATGTGTTTTTTAATTGGATGCAAATGGTACTGAAACATCCATATTATTGACACCAGATAAACATCTTTTGACCTCCGCTTATGCCATGGCTGTTTACATGGAATACAGTAGTCATGCAGGTTTTAGGTGAAATATCCCTTATTTTTTCTCTCTGTTCTCTTTGCAGTCTTCCAACTTGCCATACAAACCACATATTTTATTCCTTTTAAAAAGTCAAATCCTTCTCTCTAAATAAAATCTTTGACTCTATTGTTACAATGCCACTAACTTTAAAACTTGGTGTATTTTTTTGGGCTATAGTGCTTGTCTTATAATTTATATGTAAATTGGATTGAGAATGATTAAGGGGTAATGACATGACAGACTTTTTCTCTCTCCAACAAAATCTTTGTAGTTTAAAACAATTTAAATAATACCATACAGTACTGTGCAGTACAGTAATTTCAGCAAAAGTATAATTACCCTATTACCCCATAATTATATATAGTTATAAAACCATGTTTGTGCTTTTATTGCTTATTGAGAGTGAAATCAGATGCTTCTCGCAAGCCAGGTGTGTGATTTCTTCTGTTAGATGAATCCACTGATTCGAGTTTTCTGGTAGCAACTTTTAAAAGTCTGTGATAGCTATCAGTGTTATTATAGTTGGATCACTGAGGTACCTCTTGTGATTCTTGCTTTATTTTGTAATGCAAAAACATGTAAAATGCAGAAGATACAGCAATCTGAGTAAAAACCCTAGTAAGCAGTTATACTACAATATATCCCATGTGAATCTGGAACTTTTATAATTCTGAAATAAAGGTGTGTGTGTGTGTGTGTGTGTGTGTGTGTGTGTGTGTGTGTGTGTGTGTGTGTGAGTGTGTGGATATTTGAGGGTTTCCAACTAGGGACCCTGGGAATATAATGTCTTTTTTCAGCATGAAAGAAATTGTGATGCTTGCTGCGGGAAGAAGTTTCAGCACTTTAGAGAGTACCCAGATGGTTCAGAATTACCAGGATGATGGAGTTCTATTTTTGGGGTTGAGCTTGCTATCTAATTTCATGCTGTTTTTGTATTACTGTAACAGCTACACATTGAGAAGTCAAAGCCTGTACTGTACTTCAGTACAGTTAACAGACTATAATAAGTTAAGTTAATAAACACTTGCACATAAATTTTTTTTTTTTTTTACTGTATATTTTTTATGTTTATAAATATTAGGGGGATTTAAAATATATGTTTCAACATATTATCATGTTATGTTGTATTATCAGAAATATTAGATGTTGTATCATCAGATAAATATCATGTATAAATACTCTTTCTTGCTGCCTTTTTTCTTTATATTTGTACGCTGTAAACTTATGATATATGGATGTATTTTTTTCTATTCATTGGTGCATTTGTGGATCTGCTTTTATTATCTTCGAATTCTGCCCCACTCATTTCTCTCTCTGGCTCTCTCTCCTTTTCTTATATTTCAATTTTTCTGCTTTGTATCTCTCCTAGACCATCAAGGCATTCTCATAATCCAATTCAAAAGTGGAGTTTAGATAAGGCTGCACTCTTGCAAAGATTACATACAGAGAATCATGACTTGGTTAAAGGACCTTCTATCTCAATTCACTCTCTCAGCCTATATGGCTCATGGAACTCTTTCCAGTGTGTGGTGTTGCATTAAGTCACAGAGAAGATGAATCCCTATATTTTTTGTATTAATAGTGAAAACAATAAAAAAAAAAAAAGATTCATTTAATTTCAAGGTATAATTTACAAAAACAATCAAGTCACAGAGCATTAGATGGGATATATATATATATATATATAAGAATTATTATCTAAATTGTGATGTATTTACATAAATGATATAGATCTTGTAAACATGTCTATTCATACCTTAATGAGTGACACAGTGGGCTCTGTAGTGTGAGGCAAATCAGAGGAGAGAAGAGGGGCAGTGGTCACTGAAACCTCAGGAGCATGTTTAACAAGAGAGAGAGAGAGAGAGAGAGAGAGAGAGAGAGAGAGAAAGAGAAGAAGAAGAGGAGTGACAGGAAGAGAAGGATATACTATATGAGGGATCTCTGGGATAAGATACGCCCCACTACCGTTAACAAACCTGTTAGAGTGAGGGGACGACAGCATACAAATATCCCAGTTCACCAAAAACTCTATAGCCATGATCCCTCCAGATCTGCTCCTTTTTCTAATAAAAAGCTACAGATGAAAGGCTAGACTAAATAAATATGTGTCCAGCCTTAACTTTAACAATGAGACTGTGTCTGAGTCCCAAACACTAATTGTAAGGTTGTTCCATAACTGTATGGCTTTATAAGAGAAAGATCTGCCCCTGCTGTAGTCTTCATTATTTGAGAGAGCAACAAATAGCCTGCACCTTTTGATCTTAGTAGGCATGGCGTACAGTATGGTACAGACGTTCACTTAGATACTGTGGCGCGACCTTTAAGTGCTTTATAGTAAATAGTAGTATTTTAAAATGCAAGGATTTAATTGGAAGCTAGCGTAGACCGATTAAAACAGGGATGATATGGGGACTTTTGTTGCTGCATTTTGAACTAACTGAAGCTTATTTATGCACTTACCCAAACACCCAGACAATAAAGTGTTACAGTAGTCTAATGTAGATGTAACAAAAGCATGAACTAGTTTTTCTGCATCCTCTAAGGACATCATATTTCTAATTTTAGCAATATTTCTATGGTCAACGCGAAAGATCCTGGTAAATGTTATTTACATGAGCCTCAAAGGAAAGACTATATACAATATACAATAATCACACCAAGGTCTTTGACTGCTGAACACACTGAGAAAGAAAGGCCACCCAAAGATGCTACATGATCTGAAAAGTTACTTCTAGCTGCATGTGGTCCTAGTAAAAGTTATCTTATCCAAGTTTTTTCTCTGCTCCTTGCGTTTATTAAAGACAGTTAAAAGTATACATCTGTTCGCATCCTACATTTGGGTCCATAAGCCAGTCTACAAACCACCCTCAATTCTCTGGTCCAGGTCTCAGCTGCCCATGAGCAGTGGCTACAGGAAATAAGCATGGCCCTTCAACAGTTCATGCAGCACTTGGAACAACCTCCCACCATGGCCTCAGCTGCTGCACCTGCCCTGTCACCTCTACTGGTGACTACACAGGGCCAGCTAGGTCTTGGTTCCATAGCTCCCCAGGAGTCACACTTGGTTTCCCAGCTTGCTTCTCTGGATCTACGTCATTTCTCTGCTATGTAAAAAAAAACCCTGCTGTGGGCTATTGCAGAGTGAAAAAATAAGTCCTCCCAATGCTCTACCTTTACCACCTTTTCTAGGGAGCTCTGCAAGGTATTTAAATCATCCACTCCCCGGCAGGACACAGCTCGGTCACTGCTCTCCAGCTAATAGGGCAGCCACTCGGTGGCAGAATATGCTAGGGGACTTTCTCCCAAGGTGAAGGATGAGCTGGTTGCCCAGGAACTTCCACACGATCTGGATGCCTTGATTGTTCTGGAACCTGGAATACCGGCCAAACACCTCAACACTCAACAGGCTAGCTGGGTCCTATTCTTGGGCAGGTTTAACTTCCCCCCAATTATTCTGTCCGGGATCCAGGAACAGTAAGCCTGAGATGAACAGTAAGCATGCTCTCTCAGGCTGCACTCACCTGACGAGGAGGAAGATTCTGCCCCAGACCCCATACTTCTCTCTTCCGTCACTATACATGCCCCTGGAACTGGACCTCAACCAGGATTTAGAGACCAGACTTCATATCCTGTGTGCCCTGAAAGCCAACTCCTGGGCTTCCAAAATGTTGTGGGTGAAGTATGCCCATAACTACTTTCCTGCTGCTGCCCTGTGCCTATCCTCCTTTTTAATGGTCTATTTTTATTTTCCACCAGGAAGCTGAGGCATTCCATCCAAGTTTGTTCCTTGGCTCCCTCATGGAAAATTTACTTTAGTTTTTGGATCTCTCTGCATTTTTAGACTTTTGTATTCCCTCATGCTCACATTGATGCTTTTCTATTGCTCTGTTTGCCAGCTCTAAGACACTAGGACTGTTTTCCTGGCCTGTGTTCTTTCTCTGCCCCAACCTGACACAAGCTTTAGTTTTGGATTTTTTGTTATACTGTCCTTGGACTCTGTGTCAAACTCAAACTAGGTGTTCAAAAGTTTTGACAGTCGTTTTTTTTTCAGCTTCTTGCCTTTATTGAAGACAGTTTAAAGTATATTAAAACTGCAACAATTTCTCGATTAACTCGAGTGATTAGTTCCCAAAAAAGTTTATTTAACTAAAGTGCGGTTGCAATTTTTTAAGTTATTTGAAATGTATTTTTATATTTGTATTTATATACAGCACATTAAAAAAGTCCCACTGCAGTGGCCGTGTAGAGCAAGTAGTGGAGCACGTTTTTAAAGCTGCCGATAAAAAACTTATTTAGTCTATGGAAAATTTCCTGCAGCTTTTCTGGAGACAAGAAAACCACATTGCGATACTTTAATAAATAGATACATAAGTGAAAATAACTTAGTTTTATTAAACAAATAGTTTTCGATAACCTACTCTATGCAGCCACTGCAGAGGGACTTTTTGAACACACTGTATTTGTATTTTGACGTACAGTAATATGGCTATTAAATGCACCAAATGGGTTTAGTTATCCTAAATATTAATGGCTGGGTCATGGAAAGGCGTATTAGAAGTTCCTGGAAATCAAATTACTATACCTGCATACTGTAATAATTACATTTTAGGAATGTATTCATTTTACATGCTTGGTATCATTTTAAAGGTCTTTGTGTGAATAAAAATATGATCTCAGTCCCATTAATGGAAGAGACCAAAAATAAAGATCTCAGGTTTGGGGAAAATTTTGTTCTACTGATGTGGGGGTTGTCTTGGAGAAGATCTTTATCAGGTGTTGCTTTTCACCCTAGGTGGTTTCTGGTTTTAGGTCACCTGTCCCAATGAAGGGTTTGCAAAGCTTATATTACTTTGAATTAACAATTGTTTATGATGGTTTGGGAATTTAAGCAGATTTGGAAAACACTCAGGGAATTTCCCACACTTCAGAACTTCCCACACAGGCTCTGTGTGTTTCTATTGCCAGGTACAGTGACTCTTTAACCATTCTTTTGTAAACTGCAGTGCTAAACTGTTTGGTTTTATGGTAATCATGTTGTGTTACTTTATTCTATAATTTGTTTTAGATTTGACATTTGTTCATTGATTATTGCCTGGCAAATACATTCTTGATTAACTCTGAAATTTACTAAAATAATTTATATCTAGTTTATTATGTAGTCTGGTGTTACAGCGAATCTTTGATCAGGATAGTATTATACAGAAGGCTCATGAACGGATGGAGCCTTCTGATTTCTGACTATCACTGATTAAGCAAGTCATAACATAGTGGCTGAATAAATTATTATTTATGCATGAGCAAGCATTGAGCAGCCTACTTAAAGAATATTAGTTTACAGTTATATCCTCTGACAAGATTCAGACTGGCTAATTTGCCTCCTTGAGCAGGTAATAGTTAGCCAAGAACTGGACTCTAAGTGACTCCAGGTCCATAATAAATGAGTAATTAAACAGATGGAATGCTTAGAATAATCTTTTAAAATCTAAGAAGAAATACAACCAATAAGGTGATCATCTTGAATTAGATATATTCTAAAAAAGAATTTTATTAAAAATTTGGGTCAGATTAGAGATTAAAAATAAAATTCATGTTTCAAATTCCAATCTATTTTATTAATATTTGACAGCAGCACGAGAAAGACTACCACACAGCAGCGCAACAAAAACATGCAGCATACCTTCATCCACGCCATTGGATTCCGTCATTGGGCCATTGGGTGGGTTACCTACATATTGTTCTTTAATAAAGAAAAAGTACTTCTTATCCGATTTTCTCAATTTATTGATGGAATAATCATTAGAATACTTAATTACTAAAATAATCAATAGCAGCAGCCCTAAAGTACATCTCATTGCATCCTGCATTTGGGTCCTTTTGCCAGTCACTCACTGACACATAATCAAATCAAATAAGACATACTGTACATGTGTGTGCCAGAACATGTAGAAGATAAACTGCACCACAGAGAAAAGCAACAGAAAGCAAGCAATGATCAACTGTATCTCATTTGCAAAAAAATAAATAAATAAATAAAAAATCACACTGAGCATAAAACCCGAAGTTAGGAACAACCCAAGCAGCTACCATAATGCATGGAAGCATTGTTACATGATTTACATCCCCTGCTCTGTATTTTGTACCCTGACTGTTCCTGATCCAGGTTCTGATCCTGTCCCTGAATCCCTGTTTTTCCTGTTTTTTCCCTGTTACTGGTTTAGACTTTGGACTGTTTTTGGTTTGTGTTTTTGCTCTGCCGTTTATTGCTCAGTTTGCCATGCCTGACCTTGACTGTTCTTGCATTCAGTTTGGCCTCTGTTCTGCATTGCCCTGTTTGCTGGTATTTGGATTTCTACCTTTTTTTTGGATTCTGTTTTTGCCTTTGCCACATTGCACTTTTTGTCAGCTCTGACCCCAGAACTGCTTATAAAGTTTGTTTTCTCTGCTTGCTTTTATTAAATAACTTTATTATATTCCAGTCTGCGTCCTGCATTTGGGTCCCTCCAGTCAGTCTCTGTCAAAATAATCTGGCCAAAAATAGAAGCTCTGGACTTGCCCCGTCCTAAACTGGCAAGTCAAAGATGGTCGATATTTTGAAGCTCAGCTCTCGCAGAGAACAGAATACTTTAGGGCACGTCATGCCCAATCTACGGCCCTGGAGGACATCTTAAAACGGCTGTCCCACCGGCCCCTGAGCCCTGCTGGAGGCTGTCCAATCTCAGCCTTCCTGCCTGGCTGGGGGTGTTACCCAGCTCTCCCAACCTGCTAAGATCACTTCTTTGCCTCTCTGCCCTGCAGAGCATGACCCCAAGCCTGTCCCGAGAAGGACGCTGAGGACGTCGCTCTGCTTCTGAGCCTCGCAGAGGGTAGCTGAAAAGGCGCCGCTCTGCTTTAGAGTCCCGGCGAGGGTGCTGCTCCACTCCCGACCTCTGCAAATGTCGTCAATTTGCCTTATCACATCGACCAGAAAGCCTGGTTGCCACCCAGAGAACTGCCCCTGGGGGCAGAATCCAGACTCGGTTCGCACTTTATCTGTCCTTTCCCGACCTCCAAGGTGTTCTATTTAGTGGCGGTCTGTCTCAAGGTCCGCTGTGTCTGCCGCTGGCACCTGAACTTTCTCATGCCCTGGCTCAAAGATTTCTGTGCCTGTCCAGAAAAACATTTTTCTATGCTGGCTTTTATTAAAGAACTTTATCATATTCCAGTCTGCATCCTCCATTAGTCCTCCAGCCAGTCCCTGACAGCAGCTGCCATTCTCCATATTACTGTGGTATAAACACACAAAAATGGCCTTTCAAGCTTACAGTCAACTACTACATATGGTTCACACATACACAGTATATGAGAGAGAGAGAGAGAGATAAATATATACTGTAAATACAGATATGTGTGTATGTACTGTATGTAATATGAATGCTAGCTAGCATCATAGATCCATGCAGTGGGCATTTAAAATCATGCTGCCAGCTGACACAAGCTTCAAATGACCAGCTCAGCCTGTGCAGTTCTTAAGCCATCTGTTCCACAGTTGGTGGATGATACTTACTGAGTGCAGATATGCCCTCTGCTCATGCAGTAGCATCGGCTGCTACATCACCACCACATGATTAATAAGCCAGCATCACTCAGCATCTACTTATTTTTCTATATCCTTGTCTAGGCTTCTCAACACAGAACTGAACTGAAACTCATGCACAACCCTGTACAACCCGGACTTAAACACACAGTCGTACCCACTTCTCACATCCATGTCTTCAGCACCACTAATATTACATCACTTCATTACCACAATCTGTTTACATTCTGTTTTTGCACATCTTTTTTTGGATTGCTGCTATTGCTCTTTTGCACAACCTTTTACACACCACAGTGTGCAATATACAACTGGTTTACTGGCAGAACTATTTTGTGTTTTATGTATTTGTCTTACACTGTCTTGTGTTGTCTTGCACTGTCTTGTGTTGTCTTTGCACTGTTTGCACCAGTTTGCACACAATGCACTTTATGTGGAGAGGACACATTACTAGTCTTTAGCCCTGTGTTTTCTGTGATTGTTGTTGTTTGTAGCACCACGGTTCAGGAGGAACGTTGTTCCATTTCACTGTGTAATTTGTCAGCTATATATGGTTAAAATTACAATAAAAGCTTTTTGACTTTACTCGACTTGACTAACTATAAAGACTAGCTTCAGCTGTTCCGTATGTTTGTTTGACTGGTTCTTCTTCTGTTTCTAGTTTAGAATCTTATGAATTATGTCTTATATTTGTCACATATATTGATTAATTACATTACAGAATGGATCCAAATATGTTTATGCAGCATTTAGAGCTTACAATTACCTTTCCTTTGCTGTTATTCCTCAACAGATACAGAACTAATAGCTTTTTCAGACTCACTATAAAGGCTTTTACAGGGCTGATTCATTTCTCGGAATATGCTGGTTTGCCTACCACTCATATGCAGATAGCTCTCTAAAAGGCATATCATGAAAGCTCATATGCTTGAGACCATACTGTGAAAGTGATTCATAGAACAGGCATTGTTTGTGTGTCAAACACTGTCTGTGTGACATTTGCCACTTCTGCATATGAGGGAAGAAAATTGGGGCTGTAATGTTTTGCTGTTGAACACCATGTCTTTGTTTCCATGGCAGCAAACATGTCCGGTGTCCCCCCTGCCTTTCTTTGATAAATGCTTTTTCTTCCTGCCAAGCTCTTGTTTTTGTATATATATATTTCCCCATAGATTTGTGTTAGCTACACATTAGTCTCAGCCCAAACACAATTTACCTACAGGATATGCTCTCAATAAATGTTGCATAAAAATTCTCTATATTTTGATGTCTGTGCTACAAACTGTCAATATGCTTCCACAGCTATCTCTTAAATAGCCTAATTAAATTTAGACATATGAATATCTTTAGCAAATTAGGATTCACTCTTGGTGAAATAATATTAATATGTTTTATTCTTGGTGCATTTAAATGTTCATTTTAAAGGCATTCTTATTCCAGTGGCAACTCTTTTAAAACTCTGTTTTGTTTGCATATCCTGTCCTAATTGAATATCCTTTGTCTGATTGAGGACATTGATCCCATGCTGAGAGTAGATTCCATCCTCCTTTAGATAAACACGATAAACTCTGCATAGAAAATAAGAGCTTAGAGCTCAAACCTAGTAAACTGTAGAGTTGTCATGAACCAGATAGAAACCTGTCACCTAAGATTATATTTTAAAAATATATTTAAACCAACAACATTCTATTTTTGTTAAGCAGTTTTAAATTGAAAAATTACAATTGTTGAAAAAAACAAACAAACAAACAAACAAAAAAACCCTTAACATATTAAAAATCATATATAATTTTACATACCCCACTAAAGAGTTAATGATCCTTTGAGAGGTAACATCACCCACATCTTTTGATAAACACTTTGATCCTTGCAGAACATGGTTTTGTACCCCTGAAATTCATGCAGCAATGTCATACACAGTTAAGAAAAAATGAAGCATAAAAGTGCAAGATTAAAAAGTAGAACATCAAGAAACAATATGCAAGGCTTGGATGGTCAAGTAAATGTTCACTAAGTATTACATTAAAGATTCAATGTAAGAGTTAGTGTATATGCTGCATATGTAGTATGTGCGATTGGGAAGTGTGCATAGTTAGACCTCCAGTAACTGTAAATGTCATTTAAGGACAGGAGGATGTAAGGGCAGAATCTTCCTTTATTTAGCAAAAATAAAACAAGATTTTAAACAAACAAAGCGTCAGAAAGCAATCCTGAGCATGAGCAAGGATATGGTAAGACAAATGTGAGACAATGAGTATTGTAAAGGGTGAAGATATATATACACACAAGTGCTAATTAAGGTGACAAGGAACAGGAGTGGATGATCAGTGGCAATCATGAAAGTGCAGTGGCTATTAGGTAATGTAGGCCCTAGGCACAACCTTTAAAGGTGAGCAACACCTCATTAGGGCATGGAGACAGTGCGGCGTCCTCAGCCGAAGAAGACACAGAAAAGAAGACAGTAGTTAAAGTAGTAGTAGTAGTATTACAGTAGACAGAAGTACTGGCCAATGATTTACCCATAGTCCATTCAGTCAGTCCTCCTGTAAATACTGTAAATTCCAAAGCCTGCAGTTCCTCTCAAGAAAATTCTCTTGTGTAGCACAAATATTCTGCTGAATCTATTTTAGTGGGTCTCAGGTTCTTGCATGTCATGCAAGTATAGGCATCAGATGCAAGTTCAGATTCTTCTTATTATTATTTAGCAAAACATACAACACAAACAATAGAAACAAAACAAAATTATTAAAAACATAAACCAAAAACTAAACCTAAGCAGTAAATGCTGGGCAATGTAGTTCCTTTACATAATTCTGCCATTGAATGGGCAAGTCAAAGTGTTTTGCTGTGGAATTGAAGTCCTTGGCAGCCATATTGATATGCAAACACATGTTTTGGGAAGTTTCTGGTGAATTCTGGCATTTTGTTGTTAGTTAAAGAAATGTTCATAGCCAATCATTGCTCAGTTTATTTTCTATACACATTACAAAAAAAAACAACACACTAAAAAAGAGTATCAAAAGAGGGGCCTTAAAATTGGCTTCAGTAGAAACAAAATTACTTTTTTTAAAATAGAAAAAATATATGAATTGTATATGTCATACCAAAGACATTTGGTAGGAAGCATGGTAGAAAGCACGGTGGTATAATAAATTACATCTTAGGGCCCATTATGCTGGAAAATAAAAATATTATATACAATAAAATGTACAACTATTAAATACCAAACCAAAAAAGTAGCAAGCTTTCTCTTTAAAGGGTTCTTGTAGCAGTAGAAAAACTGCTTCACATTTCACCTCTATACTGGTAGTCATCGAAGTGCAATAGACATTAATGTGCCATGGACCTGATAAATGTACGATATAGCAATATTCAAGAGAAATGTTGTGGGTGTATGTAGTTTATTTTCACTTGTTAGAGGTGAGTGCATGCAAAAGAGAACATACAAACCCATATTATATTAAATGTAATTGTGTCTGTTATCTCTGTAAGTAATAAATTGCATGTTTATACACGTGTTTCAACTCACCAACTAGGGGAATAGAGCACATATACCAAAGAGATCCTTAAGGCCCCAGCTTATGAGCCCTTTGATGTTGCCAACCTGAAAATAGTGTCTCTAAAATTGTGTTTTATTAAGGTGGACCTGTGGACCATCCTTTATGAAGGTCTAAATTTGCATTGCCACTGTCAGTGGCTCAGTTGCCAGGACAAATAGTAGGGGTAATAAGGGGCAACCCTGTCTAGTGCCCTGTTTCAAAGGGGAAGATTGGGGATAGATTATTATTTATTAAATTGGTGCTAGAAATTAATAAATAAGTAATCTAATAAATAAATTTAGAACTAAAGCTGAAGTGCTTTGAAGTATAAGAAAGATAGTCCCACTCCAGCCACTTGAAAGCTTTCTCAGCATCAAATGAGAATCTGAACACTTCTGAAATAGGTGGAGCATGATCAAAGAGAATGTTAATAGACAATTTTTAAATTATTGTTTATCTTTAATGAAGCCAGGATAATCATCAGATATTATAGATGCTAAAAGGGTTTTCAATCTATAGGCATTAATTGTTTAGTAAGACTAGATAGGAGAATGATTTTTTGAGAATGATCCTTTAAAAACAGAAAGAAAAATTGGTGGCAATTAGCAATTTCCTTAAAGAATTCCCTTGAAAACCGATTTGGGAATAGGGTTTTCCATTGTATAAGGCTTTTACTGCAGCAGTAAAATCTGTTATATAAAAAAAGAAATTGGAGGCTTGCTGCATTTCTATATTAATTTCTATATTAATTCATGGCAGATTTAATAAATTGTAGCTGTAGCTGTAGTCTTTTATGATCCTCTATGCTTCCCTCATGCAACTGAACAGCTCTTCATGGTGCAGGTGTATTAGCATTATAGGGTTCTTACCAAACCTCCTGATCTATTTGAAAGATCCTCAGTGATATGAAGTTGTTGGTTCAATCTACTGGTGTAATTTCATTGGTGATGGGGATATGTTCCTTTTCCTGTCTCTTAAAGTCTACAACAAGCTTAAAGTGGGAAGTTGTGCAGAGTGAGATTTCATTGATGTATCCTTGATTAGACCTTCCATTTTTGTGACAATGACAAATTTGACAAATGCATTGGAACTGTGTGTGGCCACAAACTTGTAGGTGTATAAGGCACTTGCAGTGTGGTGGGTCAGTGGGGAGGAAATATTGCTGCAAACTCTGACAACATGACATCTGCTTGAGAGAAACTACATCTCCAGAGCCTACAGTTTCAAGCCATGCTTAGTGGTCACGATGGTATCAATTTTTGAGCTGTAGTCAACAAACAGCACTCACATTTTTTTTTGCTATGGCAACTTCAATGGGTCAAACACGGCAATCAGATAGAGTGGATGTAGTCAGATAAGCCTCTCAAATCATTTGCTATCAATGAGGGTAAATGTAACAGGTGGCAGTTATAAAAACAGGTTGCCTTTTTGGTCTCAGTATGGGCGCAATGGTGGACATTTTAAAATACACAGTATTGCCACAAGTATTAGGTCACCTGATCTTTCCTGCTATATGTGGTTCTTTTCCAAACTGTTACCACAAAGCTGGCAGCACTCAATTATATAAGACGTCTTGAGATAAGATTTGTTAAACTTGAACTTGGAAAACCAAACTTGTTTGCATGCTTTGGAGAGGAACATCTTAAGTTCTTAAAGCTCTGACCTCATCCTTACTGAACACCTTTTAGATTAATTAGAATACTGACCTGACTTTCATAATACCATTGTGGCTGAAGAGCACAAATGTCCACAAGCACACTAGAAAAATCTAGTGTACCAGCTTCCCAGAAGAGTAAATGGAATTATTAGGGCAAATCAGGACTAAATGTTGAAGCAATGCTCAGATATCACATACCATATTTACAACCAATTAACCCAATAGTTTTGACAGTATAGTGTATGTCTGGACTACTACTGAAAGAAAGGTTGTAAATAGCAGAATACCATCATCTAAATAAACCATGCATGCTTCGAGGATGCAGCTGGGGATGGCATTTGACCCACAGCCTTGCGACTATACAGCAATCGCCCCAAACCGATTATTAATCTGCGTTTGTTAAAGTCTCTTAAAAGTCAGGGTCCATATTTGGCCAACTTGGAAATCTACATCAGAACCAGGTGACCCCTAAACAACTTTGAAAGAAATTAACATGGTAAAGTGCATTTCCATTATGAGGCATTTCCACTATGAATATACAATCCAATAAAATGTTTTGTCTATGGTTTTGAGTGCACTAACACTGTACCTATCTTTGGAAAGTAAAGATGCATACAAAATTATAAGACAAGGTCATTTTCCAGCGTATGTAACTGTCTCGCTCAATAATGCTGACTTGATATGTACTGTTGCTTCTGTTGGGCCATGAAGTGTCTATATTGTGTCTTGGTGGATAATTGGATAATTTGTAGATATATCATGCACTATTATTTGACTGTAGTCTGTGATGTGGTCAGTCAATGAGCATTTCTTTACCCAAGTCCAATAACTTTTTCAATAACCTATAAGCCAAAGCTGATAAGCTTGAACATGTTTCTCTGCTATGTTCATTATGCTAACATTAAATCTTATTCCAAATATACATAACAAAAAATTATATGAGTGATGAGATTTGTGCCACAGTCCTTCCATTTGTAAATTATGAAAGCCACTGTGCTCTTGGAAACCTTCAGTAGAGCAGCATTTTCGTAGACTTCCCCAGATCTGTGCCTTGCAACCATTCTGTTTCTGCGTACTGCAGGCAGTTCCTTTGACCTCATGAAACCTCATGAGTTTTTTCTCTGATATACATTGTCAGTTGTGAGGCCTTGCATAGAGAGAGGTGTGTGCCTTTCCAACTCATGTACAATCAATAAACCTTTAGAGAGGTGGACTCCAGACATGGTGTAGAAACATCTCAGTAACCATCAACAGAATTGGGAGGCACATGACCTAATTTAAAAGTGTTGTTGCAAAGGTTGTGTTGTCTGTGATATTAAGGTTTTTATTTAAACATTTATTTAACATTTCTAGAATTCAGTTTTCACTCTGTCATTATGGGGAATATACATAATACATAAGTACTTACATTATAATATTACATTATAATATAACATTGTAATACATAAGTACTTACATTATACATTTCATTTCCATCCTAACTTTCTTTTTTTATTTAGGGAGTGATAGAATTTAGTAGTATATAGAATGCAATGTAGTAACCTAGCCAGTAGTGTTGCACAAGCAAGTTTACTCTTAGTGCAGGATAAATAGGAAGGGTTGCGTTAGGAAGGGCATCCAGCGTAAAACATGTGCCAAATCAAATACGCGGATCACGAAAGAGAAATTCATACCGGATCAGTCGAGGCCCGGGTTACCAACGACCGCAACAGGTATCATTAGCCAACAGGGTACCGGTGGAAGTTGGGCTACTGTTGGCCAAAGGAGGAAAAGGAAAGGAGGAAGATGTCTACAGAGACAGCAGGGAAAGGAGAAGTGTAGAAGAGTGGAGGTTTGGGTTGGTACTTTAAATGTTGGTACTATGGCTGGTAAAGGGAGAGAGATAGCTGATATGATGTAGAGGAGAAAGGTAGATATGTTGTGTGTTCGGGAGACCAAGTGGAAAGGGAGTAAGGCCAGGAACATTGAGGGTGGGTTTAAACTGTTCTTTAATGGTGTGGATGGAAAGAGAAATGGTGTAGGGTGATCCTGGAGGAAGAGTACAGTAAGAGTGTAGTGGAGGTGAAAAGAGTTTCTGATAGGGTGATGACTGTGAAGCTGGAAGTAAAAGGGGCGATAATAAATGTCATCAGTGCTTATGCTCCACAAGTGGGTCGTGAGATGGAGGAGAAGGAAAAATTCTGGAGTGAGTTAGATAAAGTGGTAGAAGGTGTACCTAGGAATAAAAGATTGGTGATTGGTGCAGACTTTAATGGTCATGTAGGTGAAGGAAACGGAGGTGATGAGGAGGTGATAGGTAAGTATGGTCTTAAGGAGAGAAATGTGGAAGGGCAGATGGTGATAGATTTTGCTGAAAGGATGGAAATAGCAGTGGTGAACACTTAACACTCAACAATAGTTACACTTTAAAGGTTTATTAATATACCCCTGTTTTAATGCTGTCTTTTCTTTTAAGGCCTGATGTCAAAATTGCTATACAATTATCTGCTCATTGCTTTCCCAACAAGGGTGCATTTTATATACCAGAATATAACAATGTATTAACATATGTTATACCTTAAATACTGGTCCTGGTATATTAATGTACCTCTGTTTTAATGCTCTATTTACTTTCAAGACTTGATGTCAAAGTTGATATAAAATTATCTGATCTTTACTTTCCTAACAAGGGTGCATTTTATATACCAGAATATAACGTTGTATTTACATAAGTTATACCTTAAATACTGGTCCTGGTATGTTAATGTACCTCTGTTAATGCTGTCTTTTCTTTTCATGTTTATTATCAAGATGATCACAAAATTATCTGTTCCTTATTTTCCAAACAAGGGTGCCTTTTTTATGATCATGAAATGTACCTTACTGTCTTAATACACTAAGAATCAAACTTTAAGTTCTCCAAAGCAAGTATAACCCAGAAATCCATGCCCACAAACGCATGAACAAAGGAAGTTTCTCCCTCCAAAATTTCAGGCCATAGCATTGGCCATTCTCCCAAAGATTCATGGGGTTCGGGACCTTTAAAATATCTTGAACCCAACTAATCGAAAGCAGTCAGCTCCCTCACTCGGCTTGATCGGAAAGGCTCGGAGGCCTGGACGCCCGGGGGGCCAAAGGCACAGCTCAGCAGCAACTCTTTGAGACGAGATCTTCCAGGAAGTTTCACCTTCAAGAACAACAACTGCTCTGATCCTCAGGAGAACCTGGAAGAACATCTGACTCCCTCCTAACCGATTCAAAGATTTCTTTGTCTACCTCATCCGGACTCTTGTGCAAGTAACCGTTTTACCAACCAGTCTAAATGCGTGTTTAAGCATGAGCCCCTTAATTTTAAGGTAAATTTTAATTTTGTCTTTTCATTAAACAACGTATTTTTCATAAGTGATTGTCTCTGAGTGCCGCTTACATTTCAGAGTTCCTGCAATATTCGATCTAAACTACATGCTCTATTAATTGTACGGTATAAAGTAAAGGGGGGTCGCTTCTTTCTTGGCCGGGGAGATACCTCTTTTATAGAATTAATAAAATATTATACTGTCTGTTTGGTGAAGAACAGACCAAATAATTATAACGTTAATTCCATTACTGTCAATTCAACAATTTAATTTAAATATTTAGGAGTAATTATAGCCCGTTATAATTACTCATAAATATTTTCCTTTTTGCGAGCTACATTTGCTTTAAAGGATTGAGATGGAAATGTGTTGACTAGTGAGAAGAGTGTGTTGAGTAGATGGAGGGAGTATTTTGAGCAGCTGATGAACGAGGAAAATGAGAGAGAGAGAAGGTTGGATGGTGTGGAGATGGTGAAGCAGGAAGTGGATAGGATAAGTAAGGAGGAAGTGAGAGCTTGCATTGTGTGTTTGTGGATTTAGAGAAAGCGTCCAGCAGGGTGCCGAGAGAGGAGTTGTGGTATTGTATGAGGAAGTCAGGTGTGTCAGAGAAGTATGTGAGGGTGGTGCAGGACATGTATGAGGACAGTGTGACAGCAGCAAAGTGTGCAGTAGAAACGACAGACTGGTTCAAGGTGGAGGTTGGATTGCATCAAGGATCAGATCTGACCCCTTTCCTGTTTGCAGTGGTGATGGACAGGTTGACAGACGAGGTAAGACAGGAGTCTCCATGGACTAAAATGTTTGTGGATGATATTGTTATTTGTGGTGAGAGTAGGGAGCAGGTGGAGATGAGCCTGGAGAGGTGGAGGTATGCGCTGGAGAGAAGAAGAATGAAAGTCAGTAGGAGTAAGACAGAGTACATAAGTGTGAATGAGAGGGAGGGCAGTGAAGTGCGGTTGCAGGGAGAAGATGTGAAGAAGGTGATGGAGTTCAGGTGCCTGGGGTCAACAGTGCAAAGTATTGGAGAGTGTGTTAGAGAAGTGAAGAAAAGAGTGCAGGCAGAGTGGATTGGGTAGAGAAGAGTAGCAGGAGTCATTTGTGACAGAAGAGTATTTGCAAGAGTGAAAGGGAAAGTGTATAGGACTATTGTGAGACCTGCGATGTTGTATGGTTTAAAGACAGTGACATTGAGGGAAAAAAAAGGAGGTGGAGCTGGAGGTAGCAGAGCTGAATATGAGGTTTTTGTTGGGAGTGACGAGGATAGACAGGATTAGAAATTAGTTTATTAGAGCGACAGCGCATGTAGGACGTTTTGGAGACAAGGTGAGGGAGGCAGGATTGAGATGGTTTGGACATGTGCAGAGGAGGGACATGGGTATATCGGTAGGGGAATGCTGAGTATGGAGCCACCAGGAAGAAGGAAAAGAGGAGGAGGTTTATGGATGTGGTGAGGGAAGACATGCAGGTAGTTGGGTTGAAAGAGGCAGATTTAAAGGACAGGGGGGTATGAAGACGGATGAATCGCTGTGGCGACCCCTAATTGGAGAAGCCGAAAGAAGAAGAAGTCCAGAAATGTAGTAGTTCAGTCCTCTAGCAGCTAGAGTCTAGCTAATAGTAGCTAATGTTTCGTAAAGTGATACATAATTGTGCTTTAAATTTTTATTAAGATAGGAAAAATCCACTTTTGATCTTGATGAATATTGTTTATAATTTTGATTGCACAGTGACTAACCCATAAGCTTTCAAAAAAAACATATTGTAGGCAGACCAAGTACATCAAAATGTCAAAGCTATGGAACTCACAAGGTACATAAAAGAACATAAAAGGATCCTGTTGTCTTGGAGATGGGTACATTTTGCTGCCTTCTGCAAATATAAAGGATTTGAGTAGGTTTTGCAAACCTAGTGTATTAATTATATGACATTCATAAAGAAGCAGAACATGTAAAAAACATATAATAACAAAGGTTATGACAATGTGTGGAGGAGTGTGACATTATGGTAGAAAGAAAAATCTTTTGAAAAATTTTTTGAAAGGAAGAATTTACTTGTCACATACAATATAGCACATTAAAATTCCTTCTTTGCATATACCAGCTCGTTAGGATTACATTGCAAGGATAAATTGCATTGAATTTTTTTAAACCATTTGCAATGTCATACATTTTGGTCCTTGGTATCTAGTGAATTAGAATCCTTCCTGCAGATAAAAAGGGGTGGGGGGAAAGGGTGGGCACATAAAATCCACTTCAGGTTATTCAGAAACTGTTTAGTCTAAAGGATGTTTTAAATTATCAATCAGTCTTTGGTAAAACAGAAAGACTCTCAGTGTCTAGGCTGGCATTTTTCTAATTATATTATATACAGAAGAAACTACATACACAGCTGTTTGGCTATAGACACATGCAACACACATTTAAACTATCATTTGAGAATAACATTTAAACAAAAATACAAACCCGATTCCAAAAAAGTTGGGACACTGTACAAATTGTGAATAAAAAAGGAATGCAATAATTTACAAATCACATAAACATTTATTCACAATAGAATATCGATAAAATATCAAATGTTAAAAGTGAGCCACTTGGAAATGTCATGCCAAATATTGGCTCATTTTGGATTTCTTTGAGAGCTTCACATTCCGAAAAAGTTGGAACAGGTAGCAATAAGAGGCCGGAATAGTTGAATGTACATATAAGAAACAGCTGTAGGAGCAATTTGCAACTTATTAGGTCAATTGGCAACATGATTGGGTATCAAAAGAGCCTCTCAGAGTGGCAGTGCCTCTCAGAAGTCAAGATGGGCAGAGGATCACCAATTCCCCCAATGCTGCAGCAATAAATAGTCGAGCAATATCAGAAAGGAGTTTCTCAGAGAAAAATTGCAAAGAGTTTGAAGTTATCATCATCTACAGTGCATAATATTATCCAAAGTTTCAGAGAATCTGGAACAATCTCTGTGTGTAAGAGTCAAAGCCGGAAAACCATACTGGATGCCCAAGATCTCCGGGCCCTTAGACGGCACTGCATCACATACAAGAATGCTACTGTAATGGAAATCACAACATGGGCTCAGGAATACTTCTAGAAAACATTGTCGGTGAACACAATCCACCGTGCTATTCGCCGTTCCCGGCTAAAACTCTATAGGTCAAAAAAGAAGCCATATCTAAATATGATCCAGAAGCGCAGGCGTTTTCTCTGGGCCAAGGATCATTTAAAATGGACTGTGGCAAAGTGGAAAACGCCATGTCATCTGGACTAAAGAGGATAAGGACAACCCAAGTTGTTATCAGCGCTCAGTTCAGAAGCCTGCATTTCTGATGGTATGGGGTTGCAAGAGTACGTGTGGCATGGGCAGCTTACACATCTGGTAAAGCACCATCAATGCTGAAAGGTATATCCAAGTTCTAGAACAACATATGCTCCCATCTGGACGTCGTCTCTTTCAGGAAAGACCTTTCATTTTCCAACATGACAATGCCAGACCACATACTGCATCAATTACAACATGATGGCTGCGTAGAAGAAGGATCCGGGTACTGAAATGGCCAGCCTGCAGTCCAGATCTTTCACCCATAGAAAACATTTGGCGCATCATAAAGAGGAATGATGCGACAAAGAAGACCTAAGACAGTTGAGCAACTAGAAGCCTATTTTAGACAAGAATGGAACAACATTCCTATTCCTAAACATGAGAAACTTGTCTTCTCAGTCCCCAGATGTTTGCAGACTGTTATAAAAAGAAGAGGGAATGCCACACACATGGTAAACATGGCCTTGTCCCAACTTTTTTGAGATGTGTTGATGCCATGAAATTAAAAAACAACTTATTTTTCCCTTAAAATTATACATTTTCTCAGTTTAAACATTAGATATGTCATCTATGTTGTATTCTAAATAAAATATTGAAATTTGAAACTTCCACATCATTGCATTCTGTTTTTATTCACAATTTGTACAGTGTCCCAACTTTTTTGGAATCGGGTTTGAATATTAAACTAATTATTCAGTAGGTTACATATTGTTATGATGCATGAGTTCTCAAATATAACACCTCAAAATGCATCACGAAAGTCAGTCTGAATGTATTATTTCCCTAAAATGTCTCTAATTTAGTCTTGCCCAATTCCCAACTACTCCCCATCATACAACATCTACCAATCTTCAAGGGTGCTTCTTTTGAGACTCGTGAAGCCAGCCAACTAAATTTTTTGAACTGCTACTTATGCTTCATCTTGAGGTGGCATAAAACCATGGGGAAAAGGCACTATTTGTCACCAGCAGTTTTAGTGACAGGGGAGAGAGAAAATATAGCACCCCTTCTATTCTGAGAGCACAGCCAATTTTGCTCTTTAAGACTCTGTAGTTGGCTATGGCTTTTCTGGGATTCAAATTTTCCTGATGATGGAGTGTACAGTTTTATGTTGCTCTATATTGGAGGCAGTCTTAAAGATGAAATACAATAAACTTTGCCCAGCAATTGGCAAAAAGACAAAGTGTATTAGAAATTTTTTTTTTTGATGAAATAAACCTTAGTAAAAAGGGAGTTTGTATGTTAATTACAGTGAAACCAAATAAAAATTATCAAGCGCCTCTAAACTAAAGTGATCAAGTACAGCCTTTGTGTTACTCAGATTTCACTGTCAGTTAATTAACACATTAGTTTCTAAGTTTGTAAGGGCAGAAAAAAATATAAATATGGGACCAGTATGAAAGTACAGTTTGCTTCAAATTAAAATGTAGAGTACGTTTCATGGCAAACTATACACAGGGTTCTTTTAAAAGATTAAGGTGGTATATGTGCCATTCCACCTGTTTGTGCAGACAACCTCATAGTCAAACTCTTTCATTTGCCATGTGACTTCAACGAGCCCTCCCGCTTGGCGAATAATTTCGAGGTGGAGGTCAGAAGTAATATGAAGAATTTATCTTTTGGTGCAATAAATCGCATTTGGGAGCACCTATTATAGAGCCACCATTGCCTCTCCTTGGCCTGGAGCAAATTTTCCCATGATAAGTGAGGTAATGTGTGGAGTTTTGCTCGGAGGGCCAAGATAAATTAAATTTTCACTTGGTATTGAACTATGCTCTCAGTATCCTTTAATCATGTTCAAGACTCCACAAGGCGTTCTCTTTTATAAGGATGAAAACCCTATGGAGGACTGGGAAACCTCCCAGATCGCAAATATCTTGGATTTCTATAATTTGTCACAAATGCTTATGCAGGTTTGACTACAGCAATCCAGAAAAACAACTTTTCAAACAACGGGAGCACCTGACTCATATCTATCCTTGGGCACCCCGCCTGAAATGCCCCAGTTCTCCACAGCCCCAGCAGACCCACTAGGCCCTGTTCCAGCTCTTTGGAATGCTTTGAAACTCTGGAAAAAAAGGGAAAAAGAAGAGAGAAATTTTAAGAGAGCCTAAAATAGGTCCATACTTTCCGGAGGCTTATCATTGTGCTGCTGTTGTGCAAGTTGGTCCTGCACACCAGCATTTGTAAGGGAAAGGCACCAGAGGTGGCAAAAGTATACACAGTAGAAGTACAGATACTCACGTTTTAAAAGACTTCAGTAAAAGTTGAAGTACTGATTACACTTTTGTACTCAAGTTAAAGTAAATAAGTTTTTGCTCTGACATGTACTTAAGTAAAAAGTAGCCTTTACTCTTACCCGTTTTAGTGTCACGCTGGTAACTGAACCTCACAATATATCAATGTATTAAAAAAAAACTGAATGTATCCAGGCTGAACAACCATCATATTGAATACAAGCAGAGAAAAGATGACATAAAAAAAAAATATATATATATATATATATATATACTGGCGATCAAAATTAGAGAACAATTTATAAACAATTAAACAATTCTGAAATAATGTCATCTTCACTGCTCAACAGTTGAAGGAGTTTTTGTTTCACTAGATTTTTGGAGTGTGCTTATGGATATTTTTTCATCAGCCACATGGGTATTACGAAAGGCAGGTACTGATGTAGGTGAGGTGAGGAGTCCTGAGGCGCACTCAGCATTCCAATTCATCCCAAAGGTGTGCAGTAGGGATGAGTTTAGAGCTCTTTAGCTCTAAAAGTCTCTTCCTCTCTAAAGCATGTAAACCAGATCTTCCAGGAGCTCACTTCGTGCACAGGGACATAGCCATGCTGGAACAGATTTGGGTTTCTAAGTTCAAGGGAATGCAAAATTTTATTATAGTGCATCTAAAGACGTCTTGTACAATTGAGTGCCTCCAGATTTGTGGTGAAAGTTTGGAAAATAACCACATATAGTAGTAAAGGTCAGGTGTCTCAATACTTTTGTATGTATATAAATATATTTATTTGCCATTACCAGGCCATATCCCAGATTGTAGGGTTATTCAAGCCGTCCTAAAAACAACTGAAAGTTATTATGTTTTACGAATGACAAATTTAAGGTGAGTTATTCTGTGCATTTTATTGAAGTTCAAACAGGAAGTTTATAATTTATACTTCACGTGTATAGCAGTTCTACAACATATTGAAACTATCTGACTAAACCTCAGATTTCAAATGACAGCTATATACTAGAGAAATTAAGAACATTAAGAACACCCTTATTTTAAAAAGTAGTCACATGTGGCAGCATCCCTTATATAAAAGACAAATAAAATTGTAGGGGAAAAAACTTTAAACATTAAAATGGCTCATTAAAAGATATAACAATAAAACGTTAGATTACCATTATGTGCTTTCTCGAATTTGACGGCGAATTCTTGAAAGCCTGAATTTTTTTACACCGATAATTTCGAACATCTCCCCTATATATGGCCATGGGTGGTGAAGAATGTCTTTGTTTTTATTTATTTTCACATCGGTGACTTCCTTTGAATTCACATTAACCATTCCTCTTGTTGACTTGCTCATTGTTTGCTCCGCTAGCCTACGTCTACGTCTGATAGCCAGGAAATAATACACCAGTAATATGGTGAAAAAGCCGCACAATGATAGGTTGATAGGCTGAAAACAGCGCTCAATGAGAAGAAGTAATACTAAAAGTAACAAGGCTGTTTTGAAAATTTAAGAAATAGAAAGTACAGATATTCGTGTAAAAATGTAATGAGTGAAACTGAAAAGCTGCCCGAAAAATAAATAGTGGAGTAAAGTACTGATACCAAAAAAATCTACTTAAGTACAGTACCGAAGTATTTGTATTTCGTTACTTCCCACCTCTGAAAGGCACATCTGGGATATGGGGCTGCTGAACTCTATGGAGCTACAAGTATCAGCAGTCTTTTATTCCACAGTGCTAAAATACTGGAGGTGAGCAAGCAGGTCTGCAGTGTCCACAAAACAGCGAGGTCCTCAGTGAATTTGATGTCTTTGTTCAGCAAATCACGTTGCCCAGTCAGTGACTTTCTGTGATCTACTACTTCTGTGATCTTCTGATCAGAACCTCCTTCTGCTTGATGCTGTCACTCTGGCTGTTATGCTTGCAACTATATCACATGGGCAAAAAGACTAAATGTGTGACAAAATTCTCTGAAATGCTTTTTTCCAGGTATAAGTACAGTACCAGTATGATACTATGCAGTATCAGACACAGTGGACGCAAGGTAAGATGTCAGGGGAGTATTTCTTTTTTCAGGCAAAGAAAATCCAAAACACACAGGGCACACACACACACACACACACACACACACACACACACACACACACACACACACACACACACACACACACACACACACACACACTGTCAGAGAACCACCAGCCACGCCTCGCTCCTGCACTCAACACTGCGCTCAGTCTCCCCCTCCTACTACTCACCAACACCTGTTCCCCATTTACATTCCCCTTTACAAGACGCCCTTTTTCTCCTCACTCACTAGCCGATCTACAGGTTTCTCCATAGATCTTTATGGACTACCTAATTTTCAGTGTGGTTTCCGGCTCCACTTCACTAGAAGCACTCAGTTTCATGTATCTTGGCAAACAAAGTACTTTTTACTTTACTCCCGGTTTTTGACGTGTGGTCTATTTGTGACACACACAAACACACACACAGGTCCAATTTACTAAGGGAGAGAAAAGAAAGGAAACCAGCATGTTAAATAAGCCTCAAAAAAGGGGAGAAAAGTGCCACATTTATTTATACAATCTCTTAGACTTTATCTCTCACCATAGATGAAAAACGTGCAATTTTTTTTGTTTAATGCAGCCATAGTCAAAAATGCATGTTAACATTGAAGCTCTTGTAAGCTTAAATATATTTTATTAAAGTGCATATTCTTTACTGGCAGTGAGTGGCTGTGAAAAAGTCTGAAGGTTAGATGTGACTTAGCAACAGGCCATTAGCGGGCAGTCAAACATTTATTAGATATTCTTGAATATATGTCATAATTTTTGGCCCCGTCATGGCAGACAAATCTGACAGGCATAAACAAATCAAACTAAATTAAGAAGCCTTATGTTTGCAGGCACAAGTGTTTATTATAATAATTGTTATTAATTACTGGTTTAATTTATTGGGAAATTTGAGAGCCAATACTAAAAGCCAAGACTACCTAATTCATTGATTATTAAACTAATTGTGTTGTCTGATTTATTATGCTCTAGTAAGTTAAGGGTTAATTATATCCACAAACCCATTTCCATCTGAGGCATAAATTATTTTTTTCTAGTAAGCTGTATAACTGATGTTAATGATATGACTAATTCAATTCAGTCATGAGGATTTATCATACATTTACATGCAGATTTGAGCTTTATATAATTTAAATGTCTACTTCAATTAACTCATAATTTCTCCTGGCTGTTTTATTTAAACTACCCATATATTCGTATTCATATATATATATATATATATATATATATATATATATATATATATATATATATATATATATATATATATATATATACTGAAATCAAATAAAATGCTACAGTTGCCAGATTGACAACAAATCTACAAACATGATTAAACCTTTCAAATCAGCTTCAGGAAGCTGAGGCATGCAACCTGCACAAGATTTGGTATTTTTTCTACTGTTGTTATGTGTAGAAGATGGTCTACATATTTTCCCAAAACCAACTGCTGATGTCCACAATTTTAATGTTTGCTTTAAGGCCTTTATTGATTTACTGTCTTATTTACATTGAGTAAGTGTCAAGGTGCAGGTTTGAGACTAGCAGCATTGATTTCCGAATCAGATTCTCCTGCAGTGGTCACACTGCATAAAATGTAGAAGTTCCTTTAGTAGAATTATGCTGTGCAATCCCTTTTGCTACATTTACATTGTAAACATTATTTCTCAATTCAAGGTTTTTTACAGATCTAAACATCTACCTTGATGTCAGTAGGTAACCCACATCCAGTGGCTGGCTGTGCATTTTAACCTAGGCCATCAGTGGTGTCCTACCTGTATCAATCCCGTTCTTAATACTGTGGCAGCACCTATGGCAGCATAGCTATAGAAATCATTAGTATTATACAGAAACACAGTATAACAAACTGTTTAATCTCCTTCCATCAAGTATGAACAAGCATGCCCCTTTACAGTGAAAGTATTCCCTAATGGCAGTAGCAAGTTTCCATAGTGGAAAATGTTTTAGGAATAGGTTGAGGAACATGAGATTGATGATTCTAAGTTTAGAGCCATCAGAGAAGGCCTTCCTCGCCAGCACTTATTACACCACACCACACTACACCTCTCTCTCTCTTGCTCTCTCTCACTCTCTATTTACTTATAGATAGATAGAGAGAGAGAGAGAGAGAGAGAGAGAGAGAGAGAGAGAGAGAGAGAGAACAAAACAAAGAAGATGCAATTACAAAAAAAGTAAAAAAAAAAAAAAAAAAAAAAAAAGCCAAAGATGACTTAAATGATCAATGCCCTATAATTCTTTTAATTACAGTATAATATATTATATAATATATTATTTTTGGGATTTGGGGAAGTTTTCTTTTATATACTCACAAATGAATGTAGATATCTTGTCTATATTTTTATTAGTGGGAGCACACAGAAAGGAGGGATAATTCTTGCCTGAGTGTTGGTATAGTCAATGCAGATGTACAGGCTTTTTAAATTGTTATGCAAACAAAGAAACTCTTAACAATGGCTTATTCAGGCATGACGTCTGCATGCAGAGATTGCAGAGTGATTTCAGAGCCTCTTGCATATATTGTATCATTGTTGTGTCAATGCTTCTAGCCCTATAAATAATCCCTTCTGACTGTCTGATGCAGTGCGTGAAGTAAGATATTCATACTTTGATCTACATATATTTTGCTGCTTCAATATTAATAGGTGAATATGTGAAAAGACAAATGAGATGCCACATGTTTCATCAAAACTATCGTATTGCCATCTTAATGACTTTGCCAAGTTTTCCATTTCTTTTGTTCCTTTTTTTTTTTTTTTTTTTATACACAACATGCATCATTATTTACATTAGGCAATGCATCTGGCTTTGGTGATTAATAATGACAATAAATAGGCCACAATATGATATGACATTTAATATCAACAACTTACCAACAGCATTCTATACAAAGGGTAACAATGATTTTTGCACTGAAAACTTTACAGTGTTTAAGACAAAAATGTAATTCACATAATATATTTCAAGCTTTTCTAGACTTGTCTGTGTCTTAGATTTTATATTTTTAATTATATCTATGTCTATAACTTCATAACAGAAAAAATAACTTGTAATGGTGTCATGGCACCTGTTACAGTTTGGCTTTCTTGGAGTGTAGTAATCCACTCCAAAACATCAGGTTCAGATGTGGCTGATGACTTGTGATCGAGTGGGTTCTATTCTGGGTGATATCTCATTTGTGCACAGTGTTACTGGGATTGAATTCAGATTCACTTTGACCCTAACTAGGATAAAGTGGTTACTGATGATGGATCTTCTTCTTCTTCTTCTTCTTTCGGCTGCTCCCATTAGGGGTCGCCACAGCGGATCATCCGTCTCCATACCACCCTGTCCTCTACATCTGCCTCTTTCACACCAACTACCTGCATGTCTTCCCTCACCACATCCATGAACCTCCTCCTTGGCCTTCCTCTTTTCCTCCTACCTGGTGGCTCCATCTTCAGCATTCTTCTACCAATATAATTCATGTCCCTTTCTCTGCACATGTCCAAACCATCTCAATCTTGCCTCCCTCACCTTGTCACCAAAACATCCTACATGTGCTGTCCCTCTAATGAACTCATTTCTAATCTTGTCCATCCTCGTCACTCCCAACGAAAACCTTAACATCTTCAGCTCTGCTACCTCCAGCTCTGCCTCCTGCCTTTTACTCAATGCCACTGTCTCTAATCCATACAACATCGCAGGTCTCACCACAGTCCTATAAACTTTCCCTTTCATTCTTGCAGATACCCTACTATCACAAATCACTCCTGTCACTCTTCTCCACCCACTCCACCCTGCCTGCACTCTTTTCTTTACTTCTCTAACACACTCTCCATTACTTTGCACTGTTGACCCCAGGTACCTGAACTCCTCCACCTTCTCCACCTCTTCTCCCTGCAACCGCATCACTCCACTGCCCTCCTCTCATTCACACACATGTACTCTGTCTTACTCCTACTGACTTTCATTCCCCTTCTCTCCAGCGCATATCTCCACCTCTCCAGGCTCTTCTCAACCTGCTCTCTACTCTCACCACAAATCACAATATCATCTGCAAACATCATAGTCCAGGAGACTCCTGTCTGACCTCGTCCGTCAACCTGTCCATCACCACTGCAAACAGGAAAGGGCTCAGGGCGATCCTTGATGCAGTCCAACCTTCACTCTGAACCAGTCTGTCGTACCTACTGCACACTTCACTGCCGTCACACTGTCCTCATACATGTCCTGCACCACCCTCACATACTTCTCTGACACACCTGACTTCCTCATACAATACCACAACTCCTCTCTTGGCACTCTGTCGTACGCTTTCTCTAAATCCACAAATACACAATGCAATTCCTTCTGTCCTTCTCTATACTTCTCCATCAACATCCTCAAAGCAAATAAGGCATCTGTGGTGCTCTTCCTCGGCATGAAACCATACTGTTGCTCACAGATGGTCACCTCTTCTCTCAGCCTGGCTTCCACTACTCTTTCCCATAACTTCATGGTGTGACTGATCAACTTAATTCCCCTGTAGTTACTGCAGGTCTGCACATCTCCTTATGCTTAAAGATCGGTACCAGCACACTCCTTCTCCATTCCTCAGGCATCCTCTCCTTCCAGAATCCTGTTAAACAATCTGGTTAAAAACTCCACTGCCATCTCTCCTAAACATCTCCACGCCTCTACCGGTATGTCATCTGGTCCAACCGACTTTCCATTCTTCATCCTCTTAATCGCTGCTCTCACTTCCTCCTTACTAATCCTATCTACATCCTGCTTCACCAACTCCACATCCTCCAACCTTCTCTCTGTGATTTTCCTCATTCATCAGCTGCTCAAAATACTCCCTCCACCTTCTCAACACACTCTCCTCACTAGTCAACACATTTCCTCTCCATCCTTTATTGCTCTAACTTGCAGTACATCCTTCCCAGCTCGGTCCCTCTGCCTGGCCAATCGGTATAACTCCTTTTCTCCTTCCTTAGTGTCCAACCTCTTATACAGCTCCTCATATGCCTTTTCCTTGGCTTTCGCCACATCCCTTTTACCTGCCGCATCTCCTTGTACTCCTGCCTACTTTTCTCATCACTCTGTCGATCCCACTTCTGTTTTGCCAACCTCTTTCCCTAATGCTCTCCTGCACTTCCTCATTCCACCACCACGTCTCCTTGTCTTGCTTTCTATTTCCAGATGTCACACCAAGTACTTTTCTAGCTGCCTCCCTCATCACTCCTGCAGTAGTTCCCCAATCATCCGGCACCTCTTCACCACCACCGAGCCCCTGTCTGACCTCTTCCTTGAACCTCACACTACACTCTTCCTCCTTCAGTTTCCACCATCTTATTCTTCTTTCAATCCTTACATTCCTCCTCTTCTTCTTCGCCTCCAAAACCATCCTACAGACCACCATCCGATGCTGTCTAGCTACACTGTCCCCGCCAACACCTTACAGTCTCCAATCTCCTTCAGGTTGCATCTCCTGCATAGCACATAGTCCAC
This sequence comes from Silurus meridionalis, assembly GCF_014805685.1. Lineage (NCBI taxonomy): Eukaryota > Metazoa > Chordata > Actinopteri > Siluriformes > Siluridae > Silurus > Silurus meridionalis. Next base: position 7,182,565 of record NC_060899.1, read on the forward strand.
CTGTGTGCACCTTCCTCCACTCCTATATGTCACCCTATGATCCTCCTTCTTCTTAAAATACGTGTTCACCACTGCCATTTCCATCCTTTTAGCAAAATCTACCACCATCTGCCCTTCCACATTCCTCTCCTTAAAACCATACCTACCCATCACCTCCTCATCACCTCTGTTCCCTTCACCTACATGCCCATTAAAGTCTGCCCCAATCACCAATCGTTCTTTCCTAGGTACACCATCTACCACTTCATCTAATTCACTCCAGAATCTTTCCTTTTCCTCCATCTCACAGCCAACTTGTGGAGCATAGGCACTGATGACATTTATCATCATCCTTCAACTTCCACCTTCACGATCATCACCCTATCAGAAACTCTCTTCACCTCCACTACACTCTTACTGTACTCTTCCTTCAGAATCACCCCTACACCATTTCTCTTCCCATCCACACCATGATAAAACAGTTTAAATCCAACTCCAATGTTCCTGGCCTTACTCCTTTCCACTTGGTCTCCTGAACACACAGCATATCTACCTTTCTCCTCTCCATCATATCAGCTATCTCTCTCCCTTTACCCGTCATAGTACCAACATTTAAAGTACCAACCCGAACCTCTACTCTCCTACACTGCTCCTTTTCCTGCCGTCTCTGTAGATGTCTTCCTCCTCTCCTTCTCCTCCTTCGGCCAACAGTAGCCCAATTTTCACCGGTACCCTGTCGGCTAACGATACCTGTGGCGGTCGTTGTTAACCCTGGCCTCGACCGATCTGGTATGAAATTCTCCTTTGTGATCCGCATATTTGATTTGGCACATGTTTTACGCTGGATGCCCTTCCTAACACAACCCTCCCCATTTACCCGGGCTTGGGACCGGCACTAAGAGTGCACTGACTTGTGCCCCCCTAATGGCTGGGTTTACTGATGATGGATGATTGATAAAATAATTATAAAATAGTTATTGTGCATTTTTTTTTATTAATAATTTGTTTTATTCTTGTTATTAAATTAGAGTTTCTTAATAAACTTTTAGTCAGAGTTGCCTGCCTGTGATTTTACTTGATTTAAACTCATTCTGTCTTACTGTATCACGTGTTCAACTTTTCTTATGCTGCTTTCTTCATATTTTATCCTGGCTTGAGTGCACTATTTTCCCAGGTAAAGTTTTGTTTATTGTATATTATTTTATGCAATCAATGTCATCCACATCAATTTCCCCCACCATACTACATCATGTTTGCCAATCATGTTTGCTCATCATGTTTGCTCTTTTATTCTTGTCTGTTTTTACTCCACAACTGGGACAAGAGGTCAGGCTATGGGAGGCCAACATACTTCAACTACTGTTACTCTACTCTGCAAATTTGGCAGAGAGCTTGAAGACAAGCTTGTCCCTTTCTCCTGCCTCACCTTCCGGGTCTATTGCTCGCTCTCTGGGTTCAGAAACACGCGGTTCTGCGGTTTCTCTCCCCAGAAGAAGCAGCGCTGCGCTCCACCTCTCTTCCTCTGAGGAAGGGGAGAGTATGGAAACTAGTGAGCCCACAGACTCCTCCCAGCCTGTGCTTTATGAGAAGCTCTTGGAGGGAGTGACTCATGATGTGTCCAAGCTCGAATTGGCTTGGCCAAACGAGAAGCAGAAGAAACGTGGATGAACGCTTTCTGTGCCCTACAGCACTACCTTCATGCTGGGGCTTGCCTTTTTCCCCAATATGCACACCTAGGTGACCAGATCCTGGGGCAGGCCATATTCGGCCTGCCTCTTCATCCCACATGTTTTGCGGTATGCAAATGTAGTAGAGAGGTTACTGGGCGATGGCTTAGGTTGAAAAGACGCTGACTGGTTATATCTCCCTGAGTGCAGCATCGTCCCTCAAGGCCCCGGCTCTACCCACCAAGCCATTGCAATCGACTTCGGCTCTGGTGGGCAAGGCTTATGAGGTAGCGGGTCAGGCTTGCCTCTACACTATGGCTGTATTGCAGGCATACCAGGCTGGCCTTCTGCAGGAGCCAGGTCCTAGGAGGATGCTCGGTGGGCGCAGCCTCAGCCCGGTATCACCACAAAACCCAAAAACAGCGCGTCACCACTTAGACCTGAGCTTGGGAAAGCCTGCCAGACGTGTCTCAGTGGGTTCTGCGCACTGTAGAGAAGGGCTACTCATTTCAGGTTGTGTCTCAGTTCAGGTCCAAGGCCTGGTTTATCACAATAGACCTAAAGGATGTATACTTTCACATGTCCATCATTCGGGCTCACAGGAGGTTTATGAGGTTTGATTTTGGGGTGAAGCTTCCCTATTTCGGTTCCTCCTGTTAGGCCTGGCACTCTTATTTTGCACCTTCGCAAAGTGTATGAATGCAGCTCTGACCCCGCTGAGACTCCGGGGCATCCACATTCTGAAATACATGACTGATCGACGATCAATGCGTCTGGCAGTGTGGCATCAAGATGTCGTTCTCACCTTTATGAAGGAGCTGGGGTTAGACCAAACGCCAAGAAGAGTGTGCTTTCTCCAATACAGAGAACCACCTTCTTAGGCGTAGTGTTGGGGCACAGCTGTCTCACGCTCGGATCGAATCTATCCTCATGGCAGTCAAGAGAGTGAAAGAAGGCCAGTCACTTACTGTGAAGCAGTTCCAGAGCCTGCTGGCAGCAGTGTCCAATGTGATCTTACTTGGTCTTCTGCACATAAGACCCCGCCAGTGGTGGCTCGGAGACAGAGGGTTTCCCGAAAGGGCAACCCACTCTGCACCATCAAGGTCACCATTAAGGTACAGCCCTGGGTACCTAAATCAGGTGTTGGAGCAGAGGTTGAGCAGAGGTGGTGGAGCAGAGGTTTTTACGGAGCACAAGTGGACTGATTTGCGACTCAAGAGACATCGCATTGTCGCATCTGGTTTTTCCTTACTCACCCAGCTCCCCTGAGGCTGGATGCCATGGTACAGACATGGCCAAGGCTGCTGCACCTGTAAGCCTCCCCTACTGTGCTGCTCACAGGAGTTCTAGAGCAAGTTTGCCGGGATGGAGTCCGTCTTTGACCAAACCCGGCCGCCGTTCAGGGACCTGGTGGCCCTCCTCGAGGAACCTCCTTGGGAAATTCCTCCCAGGATTGATCGTCTGTCCCAGGCAGGGGGCACCTTGATTCACCCCTGCCCGTAGTTATGGAGGCTGTGGCCCCTGAGGGGGCACATTTCTTAGCAGCTAGTCTCTCTTCCGAGGAAGTGGAGACCATCCTCTAATCCAGAGCTTCCTCTACAAGGAGGTCGTATGCCGCTAAACGGCGCCTGTTCTCTGCATGGTGTGAGCACCACCAATTGGACCCAGTTAACTGCCCCTTTGGTTCAGTGCTGGAGTTCCTGCAGGAGCATTTTGTCTCAGGGTTGTCTCCATCGACCCTGAAAGGTTACGTGTCTGCTATCACAGCTTATTCCGTCCACTTGTAGAGCAGTCGCTGGGTATACACCATTTGGTGACAGGTTTCCTGCATGGCAACCAGAGTCTGAGGCCTGGGATGTGGCCCAGAGTGCCGGTGGGACTTGGGCTTTGTGCTGGAGGCTCTGTCTAAGCCCCACTTCGAGCCATTGGCCGAGGTGGCCTTTAGGTTTTCGTCAACATGACAGAACTGTGGAGGAAGTTGGAGCAGCTGTTTGTCTGCTACGGCCCCTATATAAAAGGGCTCCCTGCGAACAAGCAGACTCTCAGTAGGTGGATTGTGGATGCAATATCCTTTTCCTATGAGTTCTCTGATCTCCAAACTCCTTTCATGGTCAAGTTTAGGTTTTTTGTTGAAAAATAAAGAAATGTGAAATTAGATTTCAACATTAATAGACAATTTATTTGGCATATTCCTGCTTGAAAAAAAAAAATGATTAAGCACTACTATTCTCTAAAATATTTTTCTACCAGCACACACTACATGACTGCTCTACTTGTGTACCTCCCCTCCTCAGACCCCATTTAACAGCCTTGAAGCTGATAACAGCTAGATGGAGAATAATAGAAAAAAATCAGAATGCAGGAGCGATGAAGCAAGTAAATAAGGTGTAACTCTAATTTTTCGTAGAGCAATACTACAGATTTATCTGACATTTTTTTAACAAATTAAAGGACACATATTATTCTTATTTTTTTTAATTTTTTTTTTAGAAGTAGGAAATTTATGCAATGGCTCTGAACCAATCCTCATAAAATCCTCATTAAGAGAATTGATGACAGATAAATTGCTAGAAAAAAAGGAGATAGAGCCCTGGACACCATATGAATAAAGCGAGAAATAGCAGGGGCATATTAGTATGCGTCTAAGCGCACTGAACACAATCTGAGAGCCATCAGATTTCTCCTTTGCTCAACCCCTTTTGTGACCCTGTTGTCTCTTTTGCTTTGTCTGCATAATCCCTTACATTTGATCCCTTCCTAGTTACCCTTCCCCTTTACTAATCTAATTTCTAGGTTAAAATGTACAGGCTGGTATAGATGCATTAAGAATTTCCACAAAATCACCAGATCGTTCAGACGATTTCATGTATTTATTAATTTGTTCATACTAATACTCACATATTTAAATTTATCCTGGACAAGGTCTAATGAATGTAAATGTAGTATGCATTTTGCAGCAAACAATTCAAACTGGTAAATCTAATGGTCAAACAGGCATACATAAAACAATCAACAAACTAACTGAATCATGCAAATAAAAAATTAAAGTGAACTAACAAACTCAGTTCAGAAATGTAAAAGCTTTTAACAAACAAAAGGTTTGAGCTCATCACTAGAACTGGAAGCAATATTTTGCAACAAATGACAAAGAATGAATAAAAAAACGGTAATAATGAATATATGTAAAGTTGGTAATCTAAGCAGGGATACATATCATGTGACAGGGGTACATACCATGTGATTCTAAATGAATGATGTTCTTCCTAGTACATAGTATTCGATATAAGGTCTAATAAGTGTTAGGCACTCATTGTCTATGTACATTTTTAGTCATTTGTGTGCTTCATCCAAAGGTGAAAGTCTTTTACTTTATAGTACTGTAAAAAGTGAACCATTTTAGATAATGCAATATATAATTATCACGTCATGTTCTTGTGAAAAGATCTGATTGCCTGTGTCCAAGAAGATCCTTCCTCCTAAATATAAAAAGCTTTGCTTATTGTAATACAATATTGAGTATACAATCTTGTGTTATTCTATAGAATATGTAAGCCTCACTGAGTAAGCACACATTTTTGCATTCTTTTCCCCATCATGTACAATATAGTATGGGGAGAATGAGAAGGCTGTAATAATGTCAGAGATGTGTGCTAAACAACACAAAAGGCTCTCTAAATGTTTCTGGGCATTTATAAGTTCATTGTTAAAGTGGTTAGTGATTTTAATGAAATAACCAATTAATTATATAATATATTTGCAACTCCTGTTATAACTACATTTTTATTAATGTAAAGCATGTATTTCAGGGTTAATTCTATCACAATGGAGTGACAGTGTAACGCAAATACACATGATAAAAAAAGTGGATGCAAGTGCAGGGTAAGATCGTTTATTATAATAAAACAATTCAAAAGCTGCCCTACCCAGCGCGAGGGGAAGAAACTGCTTCCGCTTCAATCATCGCTGAGTAAGCATCTATCGCAACTTCTGTTTGTGAACAATATTAGTGATATTTAGCGGTAAGTACAGTAATAATTTTGTTTCTTACTCTTGTAAAGTTGTTAATTTATACTTTTACCGAGCCAACACAAAATACCCGCAGAAATCGGGATAATCCGGCAAAAGGCAGTCCATAAATAATATCCACGGTGTTTTACGGAGGAAGCCCGATTGCGATGAGCTTAATGTGGGCGGGGCACGCATGAGCGAAGGAACAGGGCATTCCCTGAAGCACCGAGGTATGACAGCCACCGAAGGGGGCGTGGCAGGGGGATTCCTGACAGTATTAATACGGCTAAAAACAGGAAAAAATGGTTGATTATTGGGTATTGGTGGAGTTCGGGAATGGATTAATTGGTTTTCCATTATTTCTAATGGGATAATTCGGTCCGGTTTTCTAACATTTCGGATTTCGAACGGTTTTAAAGGGACAAATTAACTTCGATAACCGGGGGACCACTGTATATTAATCTAAGTAGTTACTGTTACTCTCATATATAATTATCTGTAAATATTATGTCTAATAAACATGTTTTGGTAAACATGTTTGGTATTTTTATATACATTTGTTCCATATCATTCCATATGTCGCAACGCTTGTTGTGAAATTACAAAATGGCTGCGCGGTGGTAACGACATTAGCTACCCAGACATTAGGCCCAAGAAGGAGCTTCTGATGCCGACCAGAGGGTTGTCTTTGCTTCTAATAAACAGGCCATGGTGGTTAAATCCTGACAGCTTACATCTCGGAGGGCGGAGTACACCTCATGCTACGGTGCCCATCCCTCCCCACCCGGAGGCCAGGCTGTTGGCTCTGCCACAAGATGTGATTCAGAGCACGGCCCCTTTCCAGTGGGTGTCTCCCTCCACTTCCGCCCGAAAGATTGCTGCAGATGGAGGAGACCTGCCACCTTTCAGGAGACGCCGGTGGCTGCAGGGCGCTGCTCCAGCCGTTTGGGTACAGGAGGCCGGTCCGTTAGCCCTGCCATGGGTTGTGCTTCAGGGCGCAGCCTCCCTCCTGCGGATTACTCCATCTATTTCCGCCCGAAAGATCGCTGCAGATAGGGGAGACACGCCGCCTCTCCGAAAGCTTCAATGGCTGCAGGGCATTGCTCCAGCCGCTTCGAGTGGGTCGGAGGCCAGCCCTGGGGGGGCTGGTTCTCTTGAGGGATTTTTTGGCGGCCTGGCAGAGGCTGCCAGATGTGTCTTAGTGGGTCCTGCATACTATAGAGAGGTGCTACTCGATTCAGATTGGGTCCTTTTCTCCTATCCCAATTAAACGGGGTGTGTCCCACCATAGTGGGACCCGAGCAGGCTCTGGTCCTGAAACAGGAGGTGCGTACTCTCCAGGGGAAAGGGGCCATCAAGATGGTTCCCCCCTCGGTCAGAGAGTCAGGCTACTACAGCCCGTACTTCGTTGTTCCAAAGAAGGATGGCGATTTGCGTCCGATTCTGGATCTGCGCTCCTTGAACCATGAGGCTCACGTCCAGGCTGCTCACTCTCAAAGAGGTTGTGTCTCAGATCAGGTCCAAGGACTGGTTTGTCACGATAGATCTGAAGGATGCCTACCTCCACAAAGCCATCCTTTCCACACACAGGAGGTTCCTTAGGTTTGCTTTTGGGGGTGAAGCTTACCAATACCGGGTCCTCCCGTTTGGCCTGGCACTCTCACCCCGCATCTTTACGAAGGGCATGAATGCAGTGCTGACACCGCTGCGGCTTTGGGGCATCTGCATTCTGAACTATATCAATGACTGGTTGATATTGGCTCGATCAGAGCCTCAGGCAGGTGCCCCAAAGTAAGACTGGGGATAAGACTGAACAGCAGAAAGAGTGTGCTTTCTCCACGACAGAAAACCACCTTCCTGGGCATGGTGTGGGACTCGACCAAGTTGCAGGCATGGTTGTCTCCTGCCCGGATCGAAGCTATCCTCACTGCAGTCAGGAGAGTAAGAGAAGGCCAGTCACTCACTGTGAAGCAGTTCCAGAGGCTGCTGGGTCTCATGGCAGCAGTGTCCAATGTAATTCCACTTGGCCTTCTCCATATGAGACCCCTCTAGTGGTGGCTCTGGGACAAAGGGTTCTCCCGGAAGGGCAATCCACACCGTACCATCAAGGTCTCTCAGCGAGCCCTCTGAGCCTTGGATGTGTGGAGAGAACCGACATTCCTGTCCCAGGGCCCCGTCTTGGGCGCTTCTTGTCATGGATGGGGATCGGTCATGAGTGGCCACTCTGCCCAGGGTCTGTCGAGTGGGCCGCATAAACTGCCTTGGGATGATGGCTTTGTTTCTGGGTTTGAAACACTTCCTCCTAGACCTGAGGGGCCACCATGTGTTGGTCCACATGGACAATACAGCGGTGGTCTCTTTTATCAACCGCCAGGGGAAGTCTCTGTTCTCACCCCTTATACAAGCTTTCCCCCAATCGTTCTGCTCTTGGGAGTTCTGGGGAAAGTTTGCCGGGAAGGAGCCCGTCTCCTCCTGGTAGCACATCGTTGGCCCAAGCAGACAATGGTTCGTGGACCTGGTGTCCCTCCTCGAGGGCCCTCCTTGGGAAATTCCTTTCAGGAGGGATCTTCTCTCACAGGCGGGGGGAGCCCTGGTTCATCCCCACCCGGAGTTGTGGAGGCTATGGCTGTGGCCCCTGAGAGGGCACGGTTCGTAGAAGCTGGTCGCTCTGCTGAGGTAATGGAGACCATCCTTCATTTTAGAGCTCCCTCCATGAGGAGGTCGTATGCCGCGAGGTGGGGGCTGTTCATGGTGTGGTGGCCCGGTTGGTTCAGTTCTGGAGTTCTAACAGGAGCAGTTTGCCACGGGGTTGATGCCTTCAACCCTGAAGGTTTACGTGAAGGAACGTCTCTAGGTTACGTATGTAACCCTAGTTCCCCAAGGGAACGAGACACTGCATCCCTGGGGCGCTTACCTTCTCTCTTGACATCACGACTTGCCTATTGGCCAGTCCGTTCAGAGCGCGGACAACTCAAAGTGTTCCCAAAGCGTTGCGATGCAGCATCTCGTTCCCTCTGGGAACTAGGGTTACATACGTAACCTAGAGACGATATCTGCTATGCCAAATACATCCTCATTCTTAATCACAAATTTTTATTTGTGCATATAAATAAATCATACAATCTGGTAAACATCAATAAAGTTACAGCTTGTGTAAATAGTGGAAACTCTTTAGCTTTGCACTGAAGCATAATGTCATTAGAGACGTGCAAAATAATGAAACTTTACCACTTTCCAAAGTATCTACAAAGAGATACTGGTGCAGAGTCTGCTAGAGAGCCTTTACTGCATTAGAACACCTATGTGAGCTGGCAGCAGACGTGGTCCAAGTGCAAGTGCTGTTAGCAAAAATGCCGCAACATACCAACATACTCGCGAAATACTGATACAGATTTACATGTGCCTGGAATTTATTTATTGTTGAATATGGACCCCACTTTAGCAGGAGCACAGCACAGCAGAAGTAATAAATGAACACTAGCTTTATGTCATGCTTTCCCTGACAAAACTAAAGTTGTCTCTCCCACTCAAAATAGTAAAAAAAAAAAGTCTCCATATACATGTTGTGGTATCTTCACTCATGAGAAGCGTTGAGGTGTTCTTTATTTTGGAATGAAAATTTGCATTTAAAAGCATCCTTAAACAGATAAAAGAGCATATTTAATGGCTGTGATGACAGATGCACAGACCATAGGCTGAAAAACAATGTCCAAAGATGTCACTTCAGTAGTACCTGCTAAAAAAATGTTCATGCATGCATCCCTGATGCATACGTCCCAAAATAGGTCATTTGATAATTCTGGTGTAGTTTGCACAGTTGCTACTGGCTTTTACAGAAAACAGTGCAGCTACACAATAAGGCTTGCTAATCCAGATGTGGATTTTTATTGTTTAAGTTCCATTGAAAGAACCTTATAAATACAAGCTGTGCCAACTTTCAGGTACTTTGACAGGAATTTGTTCCACAAACCAGGAAGAGTGAACTGATTGACATTTTTTGTCTGAGTGGTTAGAAATACATGCAGCACAACAAATAACCCCTTAGGCACACATCTCTACCAATGCATTGCTGGCACACCCAAGATTTGGATTTCCAAAAACCAAACTTTAAAGATATATATCTAGTTTTGCTAGAGAAGGGCATGTTCTAGCATCAAATGTGTGAATTACATGGATTCCTAATGGAGGCATCAGTTAGAAAATTGTCACTAGGATTGTTCCTGCCTCTGAATAGTGGGATTGTTCCTGCCTCTGAAATCAGAGCAAAGTGATGAAACAATTCATCATACCAAAAAGGAAGTCTCAAATCACATGCAATTTAAGAAGTGAATAAATTAAGGATCCTACAATTTAGTTACATTTTAGAGCATTTTTCTTCCAGGTAAATTTTAGATATTAATATATTCATGGAATGTGTGTGTTGCCCAATAACCGCTTTCAACAGTATGCATTCTCCTTTACAGGGATGACTGGCCGTTGTCTATACAATCCCAACATCAATTAGTAGCCCAAAAAAATCATCTAAAAGAGCTATCTGACACTTGCACAGACTCTGTAGTTCATACCATGAAGCTCAGCTCATTTAATATACATGCCTTACTGAGTGAAGATGTCTTACTGACCACACACAACACATATGACTTTCTATGACTGACAGGAGTAGTGACTGCAGCAGGCCCAGAAGTAACACTGATATTGCTGCACTGATCTCGCTATAAGTTTGGATCAATAAAAAAAACTGTCAGCCCCTTTTAAAATGTATTTGTATTTGTGGCAAGAGCATATATATATATATATATATATATATATATATATATATATATATATATATATATGCTCTTATATATGCTCATATATATATATGACTAGCTTGTCCCTAGGTGGTTGTTTCTTTGCAAGTGTAAATGCCCCTGTTAAAAAAGGCAGGTTTTTGTAATGACATAATGACATGATTTATATCACAAAAACCTGCCATTTTATTAGTGGTGAATTTCTATTATCATTGTATTTTCTTAAGTGTTCTCCCTGCAAAGATTTAAATTATCTCAGTGGCCCCTGGAGACCAAAATACTTGGATATTAACAATAAGTCTAACACATTCTTGTAAGTGCACATTATTCTCCCACAAGCTGGTTGTACAACCTCATTTCCATACAAGTCTGGACACTGTGAAAAATGTAAATATAAACAGAATGCAAAATAATTTTACATAAAACATATCAAATGTGTAAACTGAGAATATATACCACTTTAAGAAAAAAAATTTGATAATTTTGAACTTTGGCTGCAATAGATCTCAAAAAAGTTGGGACAGAGCCATGTTTACCAGTATGTAGTATCATGTTTTCTGTCCGTATACATCTGGGAACTGATAAGACCAGTTGCTGAAGTATGGAAGAGGAATGTTGTCCAACAAGTATCTGATACAGTTTTGAGTGTCCTTTGTTTTGTTTTTAAGTTCACCAAAGAAGTGAATTTAAAGAAGTGGTGTTCACACGGTGTTGTGAGGTGATGTGTTAAAGGACAGAAAATTTGTATTTGTGTGTGTGTGTGTGCGCGCACGCGCGCGTGTGTGTGTGTGTGTGTGTGTTAGTGTGCCTCAGAGCGAGAAGCAGAGAGAAAAAAATAGAGATAAAGCTCAGACTAGCCAATAAATTGTTTCCTTTCTATCCTCATTGTGAAGTCTCCTTTTCCCCAGAGACACTTCTAATTCTGCTGGTGATCTGAAAGTGGGTTTCTACCTCAAACACATTTGCGGTATCTGTTTTTTTTTTTTTTTTTTTTTAAAGCTTGTTTAAAAGTCAAATAATTGCCTTTTATTTTAGAAGAATGCATTTGAGGTATTTTTTTAAAGACACAATGACATGGAAGTATAAATCATTCACATTGTTTATTCTCTTTTCTGTATTTTTTAAAGCAAGCATAAACAACTGCTTGCAATCCTAATGAATAACAAACTAACGAACCTAATGAACTAAAAACTTACAACTTTCCCCTGAAGGGACTGGGTGTGTAAGGGAGAACTAGAAGGAACAGTGGAAAGTATAAATTAATTAATTAATAAAGTATGGAAGAGGAATATATATATATATATATATGTATGCAGGGTTATTAAAAAAAGAATTAACCGATATCATGACGAAGTTCTCATGCATCAACATGGAATGAGTCAGCCATCTATCTATCTATCTATCTATCTATCTATCTATCTATCTATCTATCTATCTATCTATCTGTCTGTCTGTCTGTCTGTCTGTCTGTCTGTCTGTCTGTCTGTCTGTCTGTCTGTCTTTACATGGCATAAAGTATTATTCTCGTTAAAATGTGAGTAAATTTAACAAGTAGGTTTAAGGAGTAAAAAAAAACAAAACAGCTAAATAAATATCTTATTCAATTAAAGTTTTTGTAATTAATTTTTATGCAAAATAGTTTTTTTTAAGAAAGAACGTCTCTAGGTTACGACCGTAACCCTAGTTCCCCGAGGGAACGAGACACTGCGTCGAAACACTATGGGAACGCTCCCATAGCGTTTCGATGCAGCTCGAGTTCCTGAAGGGGAATGTCTCTAGGTTACGACCGTAACCCTAGTTCCCAGAGGGAACGAGACGCTGCGTCGAAACGCTATGGGAGTGTTCCCATAGCGTTTCGACGCAGCTCGAGTTCCTGAAGGGGAACCCACATTATCTAATCAACATTTCCTCTTTCCCTTAGGAAATATCTGATTTCACAAATTAATTATTCATTACTTCTTAACGACCTAAAATTGCTCTATCCAGGATGCTCAGGCACAGAAGAATGGAGGAGCCAGAAGATGCCCTAATGTCAATTGCCCTAATGTCAATTGTCGATTAATGATAATGTCGATTAAGGTCAGTGAGGTGGACCAACCTGCAGCTTTGCAAGTGTCTTGAACAGATACTCAAGAGGACCAAGCCTTAGAGGCTGCCTAGAGCTCTGACCCCGAAAGGTGTGGGGAGACCAGAAGACTTATAAGAGGATGAGATAGCATCCACAATCCACCTGCTGAGGGAATGCTTGTTTACAGGGAGCCAATTTTTATAGGGACCATAGCAGACAAACAGCTGCTCCTACTTTCTCCACAGTTTCGTATGCACTGGTTAAGCTTCTCTTGGTCAGGGGCCTAAAAGGGAGAAGGATAGAATGCCTGCAGCACGATGGTTTGTGGAGGAACTGAGGGCACCTTAAGAACATACCTCGGTTTGGGGTAGAGAAAGAAACAGGCCATGCCTGTGGTAAAGTCCAGGAGAGACAGGCCATCGAAAAGGCCTGAAGGTCCCTGACCATCTTTATGGAGGAAATAGCCAGAAGAAATACAGTCTTGACTGTAAGGAACTTCAAAAGCACCTTGGGCAAGGGCTCAAAGGGAGACTTAGACAGGGCTTCCAGAACAATGGTCAGGTCCCACACAGGCACTCTAGGTTGCACCCAAGGCCTCAGCCTCCGGGTGCCATGGAGAAAACGTGTCACTAACGGGTGCTTGTCCAGAGACTGCTCAGCAAGCGGAGCATAATACGGAAGCTGAGCCACAATAGCTGACACATAACCTTTCAGGGGGGAAGGAGACAACCCTGCAGCAAACTGTCCCTGCTGGAACTCCAACTGAACCGACCAGGCGGTTAATTGTGTCTAAGTGGTGGTGCTCACACCACACAGTGAACAGGTGCTATTTCATGGCATATGACCTCCTCATGGAGGGAGCTCTGGATTGGAAAATGGTCTCCACTTTCTCAGCAGAGAGACCAGCAGCTAAGAGCTGAGAGGAGGTTGCTCGAGAAGGGTTACCAGGTCCGGAAACCATGGTCTGCCCAGCCACCGCAGGGCCACTAGGAGGAGACAAAATCCATCCTGGCGAACTCTCTCCAGAAATCCCGAGGCCAGCACGACAGAGGGAAAGGCAAACATATACTTCCTCCATATCTGCTCTACCATGTCTGGGTGGAGCCTCTATTCCCTGGGCCTTGGCCCTTGCCTTGAGAGGGTGTCTGCTCCCAGGTTTAGGTACCCTGGGATATATGTTGCCGTCATGGAGGGCATATGACGTGCCAGCCTGTATAGGGCTGAGATCACAGACCCTCCTGGTTGTTGATGTAGGAGACCACTGATGTGTTGTCCATACAGATTAGCACATTGCGGCCTTTCAGATCTGGGAGAAAGTGTTTCAGAGCCAGAAGCACAGCCAGCATCTCCAGGCAGTTGATGTGCCAGGTAAGATGGTTTTCCCCATACATCTATGGCCTGTATTGCTCGCCATGTGACCTTGATAGTGTGGAGTGGGTTGCTCTTCGGGGAGAACCTCCTGACCCTGAGCCACCATTGGAGGAGTCTCATGTGCAGAAGGCTAAGCAGAACCACAATTAACGTGGCTGCAATCAGACCCAGCAATCTTTGTCAAAAGATTAGATAGAGAAAAATGGCCAAAAGCTCAGAGTAAGTTAATTTCAACTAATTGTCGATATAGTTCAGAATGCGGATGCCCCAAGGTCTCTCATACACTTTGTTCTGGCCTGACAGGAACAAACAGGCCAGTGGGTATGACAGGCCAGGAGGAAAGCTCTGTCACATATGCCTCTCTGTCGCCACAAGGGCTGACATGGACCTACCACAGGTCCGTAGCACAGCAGAGCTCTCGGACATTGTCAGCCCCTGTAATAGCTCCCTTGTTGAGCTCTCAAAGCATGTCAGCTGGATAAGCCTGCAGCACTTCCATGGTGTGCAGGCAACTAGTGGCTTGACCCACCAAGGCTGAGGAAGTCCAAAGGGGCCTGGTGGGAAGTGCCAGGATGATGCAGCACCCAGGAAGAGATAGTTAGCATCCCTTCAACCCAGTGCATCACCACATAAACGCACTCTTTCAGCCCCAAAATTTGCATAGAGAGAGACATTGGAACTGAAGAGGCGGGCCGAGTGTAAGCTGCTCCTGGACCTGGACACCTCGGACCCCCCTGGCATGAAGGCAGTGATGTCGGTTGCGAAAAGCATCTGGCAGATGAAGTTGAATATATATATATATATATATATATATATATATATATATATATATATATATATATATATATCTATATATATCTATATCTATATCTATATATATATATATATATATATATATATATATATATATATATATATATATATATATATATATATATACAGTGGAACCTCGAGCTCGCAGCCTCAGCGTTGCTTTCTCGGCCGCTTTCTCTGAAGCTCCCGGCTTCAATCGCGCACATATTGTGCTCGTTTAGCACTCATCACCAGCTCCTATTTAAACTTCCACACTCTCACCGTCCGTTATTGTTGGTACATGTTGGTTCACAGCGGTCGTTGTTATCGCTCATGCGTATCCCGGTACGTGCCTTCCCACCGGCACTCTCTCAATGGCTGCGCTTTTTTTCCCAATGCGCATCGCGGATTCCCCCAATCCTGCCTTGTTAATTCTATGCTTTTGCTGCTCATCCCACGTTCCGTGCTGCGCTCCTACCAAGCGCCGCGCCGCGCTCCTACCAAGTGTGCACTATATGTGCACTAACTAACAGCAGAGATTCACCAGTATACAATACAACACCTGTAGCATCTGTAAGGCTTGATTTCCCACCACTTTCGCGAGTTCTTCTGCGGCTGCACAGTGCCGATCGAGATAACTGGCGTTAAATGGCAAAATTTGCCCCCCCTTGTGCTCGAGATATTAGGGTTTGGCGACATAAAAAAGTCGACATAACCATTAAAAAATACTTAGACAAAGTTTTTTGACACAGGCACACACAGAGCACTTCCTGAACAAATAGAATCTGGTGTCTCCTGCTTGTGACGTGATCTTGCAAAATGTCATAATACAATAGACTAGAAAATTGTTTAATGTTCTGCAAATGCATATGGATAGCAAGTACAAAAATCATGCTTCCAGATTAGTATGCTGTGGATCGTATTAACTTAATTATTAAAACTATAGGCAAGCTTTTAAATTAAATTAATAATTTCATGTGAATGTATTTATTTAAACTTCGCCACTAGCATTAGAGAGAATTTATCTATCACTCCAACAAGCTCATGGCCCTCTTCTGGCTACTATGTGTTGATGCATATGTGCAAGTGCCATATATCAAGTCAAGTCAACATTACTTCAACTACAGTTTTTTTAATAGTTTAAAATAGTTTTACATTTAACCACACTTTTAGAAGAGTCCAAAAAGAATCATTAATTTGAAGTGTTTTGTTGTAGTTTTTTAGGTTGCTTTCTCATGTATGTAAAATGTAATTGTGGGTTACAGGGAAAACTTTTTTACATCAGATTTTATAGCTCACTGGCAATAAAATATAAGAAAGGATTTCTGAACTCATCCAATCTGAATATAATTCTCATTGTTTTTGTGCTCAAGACTACAGAAGCCCATCTATGACACAGGGTCAGTAGAGGGGTATTATACAATTAAGGTATGTCAGTTTCCTCTAATAATCTTAACCTAATTTAATGTATTTAAATCTGCTGGAGGGTAGACAGAGTAAATGCCATATAGCTAATGTGCCTGTCTTCAAGAAAATGGTAGGAAGTATATCATGAGATACATATTGTTAAAAACTGTCAAGCTAGAATAAGATCATTCTAAGTTAGAAGCACTGATAATTGTGTGCTATTTAGTAATGTTTTTAACTGAGTTAAATTTGAGTCTGCCCAAATATATTTTAATTATTGTTGGTGGGGTGGCAGGCTTCTCTATTTTGCTTATGCTGACATAATCTAATCTTGCCACAGCCACTGATTGCTTCCTGGACATGTATGTACATTTTCTTTAACAATTACATGACACGAGCCTCTATCAGTGAACAGTTAAGAACTTTAGTTCAATACAATAGATTTTCAGTTTAGACTATAATACATTAAAATGGTTCAGTTTGCTCATTAATTCCTATTTATATACACTTGTACTTTTGACTTTATAGAACACAGTTATAGAAGAAATTAATTATTAATTATTATTATTATTATTATTATTATTATTATTACTATTATTAATTTTGGAAATTAATTATCTCACTATGCAGTTTCAGTTTGATAAATTGGTTCCACTTTAAGTCTGTTTCAACTCAAATCTCAAGTTTTTATTTGCACCATCAACTTCGATTTGCCCATTATTAATATAATACATTTTAATATATACTCTTAACATATATTTTATTGCTATATTATATTTCTGCACAACTGCTTTGTGACTATGACAATTATTAAAACCACTATACATCACTATACTCTCTACAAATCACATAAACACCTTGTCAATAAAAAGCACAGTGAAAACAAAACAAACTCCGCTGTTAAGGATAGTAAGGTATGTCAACACAATAACAGGGAGCCCCAAGTATACCAACTTTTGCCCATGCCCAATGTGTGTTTTAAAGAGAAGAAAAAAGTAAGATGTTTTATAGTTGGCACATGTATTTTAAGCACAGCAAAATTCTTCTTCAAATATCTTAGAAATGCTGGGGTCAGAGAGCAGGGTCAGCCATGATACAGTGCCCCTAGTGCACTGAGGGTTAAGTGCCTTGCTTATGGGCCCCTAGAATGGCAACTTGGCGATACTGGGGCTTGAACAATTTAAACTGGCATCATTATCAAGGGTCTTATAATTTAATGAAAATTTCATAAATATTTTGTGATAACTTTGCTATTCAAAATGTAAACATTGTTTTTATCATTTATTGTTTTGCTAAATAAAATGCAGTATTATATAATAAATATTCCATCAGACTGACGTTTACAAAAAGAACCACGAAGAATGCTATAACCCAGAGGTCAGACAAAGTACAAATTAGGTATTAAGTTTGTATTACAGCCATAAAATGGACAAAAACAAAAGTTATTTTTAAATCTAACATCATGGTAAAGGATAACATTCCTATGTATAAATAGATTTACACACTATAGCAACAGAGGTGAAACATATAATGAATCTATGTATTGTGCAGTGAATGAAGTTTCAGTTTCCTTGTCTTAACTGCATCATATTAAGCTATTTAAAATAATTGACCTACTATTAGTATTCATTAGCAAATATTGTTTTCAAGTATTCATCCATTGCTATAAATATTTTAATTTGTTGTGTTACAACCAATTAATACCACAAGGTGCATAACTGCCAAGACTATACCAGAGTGATTCTTACATAAAGCGTTGTATAAACGTTCTATTATTAGTATGTTCTGTAAAGCTGCTTTGAGTCAATGTCCATTGTGAAAAGTGCTATAGAAATAAACTTGAACTTAAAATTAATTCAAACCCTATAACTTGAATGTGGTACGGTGGTCAAAACATTAGTCTGAAAATCTGTGCCAATGAAAATACATTTTACATGATAATGTAAAATAATTGATGTCTCAATTCCAAGCAGAGCATGACCAGACTGGGCAAAAATATCAGAGTCTGATTATGAAACACTTATCGGGACATGTCCAAGAAAAGTTGTACCTGTACTTGTATCTGTATCAGTTGGTTTAACCAAGTATACCACTTTATTAGGTGCAATACTTTGCAATTAATAAATTATTCGTATATACAGTACAGACCAAACGTTTGGACACACCTTGTGTGTCCAAACTTTTGGTCTGTACTGTATATATATTATATATACAGTACAGACCAAAAGTTTATATATATTATATATACAGTACAGACCAAAAGTTTGGACACACCTGCTCATTCAAAGAGTTTTCTTTATTTTCATGACTATGAAAATTGTAGAGTCACACTGAAGGCATCAAAACTATGAATTAACACATGTGGAATTATATACATAACAAAAAAGTGAACTGAAAATATGTCATATTGTAGGTTCTTCAAAGTAGGCATCAAGAGAATGCCAAGAGTGTGCAAAGCAGTAATCTAAGCAAAAGGTGGCTACTTTGAAGAACCTACAATATGACATATTTTCAGTTGTTTCACACTTTTTTGTTATGTATATATTTCCACATGTGTTAATTCATAGTTTTGATGCCTTCAGTGTGACTCTACAATTTTCATAGTCATGAAAATAAAGAAAACTCTGTACTGTACATATTTTCGAGCACCAAATGTATCACAATAACAAAATGGCACCTTAGACATATTGTATACATTGAATAGTAAAAATTTATATTAAGTCCATTTTAATTCCAGTTTGTGAGTACAAAAAGCCCAAAAGCGAAAAATACTCATGCAAAGCACTATACATTCTGAACATTTTGTTTATCCACTTCCAATTTGCAATTACAGTATTTGTTTTTCCTTCTGATCACTTTGTATGTAGAGTCTTGTCCTAACCTCCCAGCATTCTCTGACAGCCCATCCATTTTATGTGTCCTCTCAAATTAATTGAATCGGTTTTGCTCATGAATGATGCATGAAGGGCAAAGAGTCAGCCGAGCCTGATAGATGGTTTTATCCGTATCTGTCCGCTGATGGAAATTTCACAGATATTTATACATATGTCATGTTGTATCAGCACTGTCCATGTACATTTGGCACTATATATGAGATTCTCTGTTTTTTCATGAATGTTGAAATTAATGTTTTAACAGAAAATATTCTGCAAAACAAATTCTCTTGCTTGATCACCTTTCATTTTCCTCAAATATATTTAAAGTATAATAAAATCCTTGACCAATCTGACTGGGTCTTATTTATTAAAGTACATGAGAAATGCCCTAATTTGTAATATTTCTATGGAAACAAAGGGTATTGGATTGTGTGCGGATTTGATTGAAATGTAAAGTTATTTAGGGTAGCAGGTCAGCCATCTCTGCCACACCATGTTTGGAGTAATTGAGGCTAGAAGAATAGGTAGGCAGATCAGATATACATAGCTCATATTCGATAAGAGCTATTCTTATAATTATTATTATTATTATTAATGTGTTCATATAAAATTCTGTGAATTTGCATTTGCTTAATGCCATTTGACAGACTATTTGATTTTTCTTGGTATTTAGGAAACAGACCTGAGAAAACTTATGCTTATGGAACATTATACTAATACTGGGTAGTGTCTTTATTTGTTCTCAAAACAACTCAATTCATTGTTGCACGGATTCTACAGGATGTTGAAACTAGTAGTTTAAGAATCTGGTCATGTTAACAAAATTGCATCACACAGTTAATGCAAATTATTCAGGTGCATTTTCATGCTGTGAATGTTCTACCACATCCCAAGGCTGTTCTACTGGATCAGAACCAGTGACTATGGGAATACCAGTGAAGAACAGTAAATTCATTTTCCTATTTAAAATATTAGGTCCAGATGATTTTTGTTGTTGTTGTGTAACATGCTATCTAAATTAGTGTAGCATTTCTATCAGTTTGAAAAAGTATGGCCATTCTTCATAATTCTAACTGATCAACAATGCTTTTCTATCTGTAGAACTGCCACTCACTGGATGTGTTTATGGCACTATTCAGAGTAAACTCTAGAAACTGTTTCCCATGAACAATCCTAAGAAATCAACAGTTATAGAAATACTCAAACAAGCCAGTCTGAGTTTCTCACTTCAGTCTCCTTTTCAGAAAGTGAAATACTGTACATGCTCATTTGGGTTAAGCATGCATGAAGTTTTATTAGGCCATTCTAAAACCTTCAAACTTTTTCCAGTGATGAAGTCCTTTGCTGAATTTTGTTGTTGCCTTGCTGCATTATGAAGTTTCTTCCGGTTAGCTTCATTGCATTTATCTGTAAATTGGCAGACAGAATGTTTCTGTAGACTGCAGAATTAAATCTGCTGCAATCAACATGTGTTACATCATCAGTAAAGGTTAGCAAGCCTATTCTAGAAGCAATCATGTACTTGTACTGTATGTTTAGAATCATGATCCTCTATTTCTTTCCATTACTTAAAGTAGAGCTTATTCTTGGTTCCACAACTTTTGTTTCCCATTACTGTATTTATTTTTTTGCCTACTTCAATATGACATTCTGAATCTTACTGCTGATGAACGATTTATTTCTTCTTCTGTTGGTGGTGTCACTGACTACTGTTTTGGGTTTTTTATTCTCAATTCCCTCAATTGGTGATGCCATGAACTGCTCTTGTTTTAGTTTAGTTTTAATTTCATGTCAGGCTGCTAGGACACCAATTATTGCGTTCTTATTCATTAACATTCCAATTGTATTTTTTTTAATGTTTAATCATTGTACAATAACAGTGGTAGATTTTCACTGTTTCTTCTCCCATAGACAACTCAGTTGTTTTCAAGTTGGTTTATCATTTTAACAACAAATGTAGCATTCAGGTAGGTAAAGGGTTTAAACTAACAGCTAAATTCTGAATTATTGTCTCACATTCATCTTTTGATATAAAAAGTAATTGGGCTTCAGTTCAAAATAATGATATTGACCTTGCCATTCTAATATTTTTGGAGTGGGCTGTTTATAGTACTGTATATTTACATACTCCCTCATAATATAATTGTTCCTCATAAGAATAAATTTTATACTATGCTCTTTAAATATACATCAATCTTATTTACTAATGTGTCCCTATATACTCATTTGTGGCACTTTTCATTACTTTATTTATTTGTAGGATTTCTTTATTTCTTTGTTGCTCGTTAGATGTGTATGCCACCAATCATTCCAGGATAGATTCTGATAAATATCTGTACATCTCTGATTACACTGTGTTAGCAAATAAGTGTGTTCTGTTCCAGATTGGATTAATCCATTTTGACTCTCTATTTAGCTGCAGGCTACAGCCTGAAATATTTTGCTGTTTAGATTGTGGTTATAGTTTTATATAACCACATATATATATATATATATATATATATATATATATATAATTTTAAGAAAATATTAACGAATAGGTTTGTGTGCACACCCACATCTAGTGTAAGATGCTCCTTCTGAAATATAGCTTAAAATTTTAAATCTTTGTGTTTTGTTTACCTATACATTTTGTTGATCTACAAACAATTCCATAATGACTGCTTAACATCCCATGTGTCCCCATCTGCAATTATATTTGTATCAACAATAGTACTAGGGGTGTAACAGTACACAAAATTGACAGTTCGGTACGTACCTTGTTTTTTAAGTGACGATTCTGTTCAATTTCTGTATGGTTAAGGGGAAGACATGCAAAAAAGTTTCTTGTAGTTTTTTATTAACACATAGTTATTTCTAACATTTGTGAGCATTAACAGTTTACATATTTGAAACCATTTTAAATTAAATGGCTCCCATTAGGGGTCGCAACAGCAGATCATCTGTCTCCATACCACCCTGTCCTCTACATCTGCCTGTTTCACAGCAACTACCTGCATGTCTTCCCTCACCACATCCATAAACCTCCTCCTTGGCCTTCCTCTTTTCCTCCTTCCTGGTGGCTCCATCCTCAGCATTCTCCTACCAATATAACTCATGTCCCTTCTCTGCACATGTCCAAACCATCTCAATCTCGCCTCCGGACCTTGTCTCCAAAACGTCCTACATGCGCTGTCCCTCTAATAAACTCATTTCTAATCTTGTCCACCCTCGTCACTCCCAACGAAAACCTCAACATCTTCAGCTCTGCTACCTCCAGCTCCGCCTCCTGTCCTTTACTCAATGCCACTGTCTCTAATCCATACAACATCACAGGTCTCACCACAGTCCTATTTACTTTTCCTTTTATTCTTGCAGATACCTTACTATCACAAATCACTCCTGTCACTCTTCTCCACCCACTCCACCCTGCCTGCACTCTTTTCTTTACTTCCCTAACACACTCCATTACTTTGCACTGTTGACCCCAGGTACCTGAACTCCACCACTTTCTCCACCTCTTCTCCCTGCAACCACGCCATTCCACTGCCCTCCCTCTTATTCACACACATGTACTCTGTCTTACTCCTACTGACTTTCATTCCCCTTCTCTCCAGCGCGCACCTCCACCTCTCCAGGCTCTTCTCAACCTGCTCACTACTCTCACCAAAAATCACAATATCATCCGCAAACATTATAGTCCAGGGAGACTCCTGTCTGACCTCGTCCGTCAACCTGTCCATCACCACTGCTAACAGGAAAGGGCTCAGGGCCGATCCTTGATGCAATTAAACCCTCACCTTGAACCAGACTGTCGTTCCTACTGCACACATCACTGCTGTCACACTGCCCTCATACATGTCCTGCACCACCCTCACATACTTTTCTGACACACCTGAATTCCTCATACAATACCACAACTCCTCTCTTGGCACCCTGTCGTACGCTTTCTCTAAATCCACAAATACGCAATGCAATTCCTTCTGTCCTTCTCTATATTTCTCTATTAACATTCTCAAAGCAAATAATGCATCTGTGGTGCTCTTCCTCTGCATGAAACCTTACTGCTGCTCACAGATGGTCACCTCTTCTCTCAGCCTGGCTTCCACTACTCTTTCCCATAACTTCATGGTGTGACTGATCAACTTAATTCCCCTGTAGTTACTGCAGGTCTGTACATCTCCCTTATGCTTAAAGATCGGTACCAGCACACTCCTTCTCCATTCCTCAGGCATTCACTCACCTTCTAGAATCTTGTTAAACAATCTGGTTAAAAACTCCACTGCCATCTCTCCTAAACATCTCCATGCTTCTACCGGTATGTCATCTGGTCCAAACGACTTTCCACTCTTCATCCTCTTTATCGGTACTCTCACTTCCTCCTTACTAATCCTATCCACTTCCTACTTTATCATCCAACCTTCTCTCTCTCGCTTTCTCTCTTTCTCTCATTTGCCTCGTTCATCAGCTGCTCAAAATACTCCCTCCACCTTCTCAACACACTCTTCTCACTAGTCAACACATTTCCATCTCCATCCTTTATTGCTCTATCTTGCAACACATCCTTCCCAGCTCGGTCTCTCTGCCTTGCTAATCGGTACAAATCCATTTCTCCTTCCTTAGTGTTCATCCTCTCATACAGCTCCTTGTATGCCTTTTCCTTGGCTGTCGCCACATCCCTCTTCACCTGCTGCCACATCTCTTTGTACTCCTGCCTACTTTTCTCACTTCTGTTTTGTTAACCTCTTTCCCCTTATGCTCTCCTGCACTTCCTCATTCCACCACACCATCTCTTTGTCTTCCTTTCTATTTCCAGATGTCACACCAAGTACTTTTCTAGCTGCCTCCCTCATCACTCCTGCAGTAGTTATCCAATCATCCAGCACCTCTTCACCACCACAGAGCCTCTGTCTGACCTCTTCCCTAAACCTCACACTACAATCTTCCTCCTTCAGTTTCCACCATCTTATTCTTCTCTCAGTCTTCACTCTCCTCCTCTTCTTCTTTGCCTCCAAAACCATCCTACAGACCACCACCCGATGCTGTCTAGCTACACTGTCCCCTGCCAACACTTTACAGTCTCCAATCTCCTTCAGGTTGCATCTCCTACATAGAACATAATCCACCTGTGTGCACCTTCCTCCACTCTTATGCGTCACCCTATGATCCTCCTTCTTCTTAAAATAGGTGTTCACCACTGCCATTTCCATCCTTTTAGCAAAATCTACCACCATCTGCCCTTCCACATTGCTCTCCTTTAGGCCATACCTACCCATAACCTCTTCATCACCTCTGTTCCCTTCACCTACATGCCCATAAAGTCTGCCCCAATTACCAATCGTTCCTTTCTAGGTACATTATCTACCACTTCATCTAATTCACTCCAGAATTTTTCCTTCTTCGCCATCTCACAGCCAACTTGTGGAGCATAGGCACTGATGACATTCATCATCATCCCTTCACCTTCCAGCTTCACATTAATCACCCTATCAGAAACTCTCTTCACCTCCACTACACTCTTACTGTACTCTTCCTTCAGAATCACCCCTACACCATTTCTCTTTCCATCCACACCATAATAGAACAGTTTAAACCCACCTCCAATGTTCCTGGCCTTACTGCCTTTCCACTTGGGCTCCTGAACACACAACATATCTACCTTTCTCCTCTCCATCATATCAGCTACCTCTCTCCCTTTACCAGTCATAGTGCCAACATTTAAAGTACCAACCCGAACCTCCACTCTCCTACACTGCTCCTTTGCCTGCCGTCTCTGTAGACGTCTTCCTCCTCTCCTTCTCCTCCTTTGGCCAACAGTAGCCCAATTTCCACCGGCACCCTGTTGGCCAACGATACCTGTGGCGGTCGTTGTTAACCCGGGCCTCGACCGATCCGGTATGAATTTCTTAATCGTGACCCGCATATTCGATTTGGCACATGTTTTACGCTGGATGTCTTTCCTAACGCAACCCTCCTCATTTATCCGGGCTTGGGACCGGCACTAAGAGTGCACTGGCTTGTGCCTCCCTAATGGCTGGGTTAAAAATTAAAATTATATATATATATATATATATATATATATATATATATATATATATATATATATATATATATATATATATATATATATATATATATATATATATATATATATATATATATATATATAATATATATATATATATATATATATATATATATATATATATATATAATATATATATATATATATATATATATATATATATATATATATATATATATATATATATATAAATATATATATAATGAAATAAAATAAATCAATAAATGAATGCAATATACTATTTTAATATACTATTTTACTATATTGATCAAATGAATAAATGGATAAATAGATGTGTGTGTGTTTGTTTTACATTTAATTAAACATTTTTAAAGATATGTTCTACTTAACTGTTCTAAATGTCTTCATTCCTTTATTCATTCACTCCTTCAATATGTGGAATTTTCAGGATTTTCTTATTTTAAGAGAAATTATTGAAGCTGAACATAAAACACAAAAGAATTCATATTGCTAGACTGTCATAAAAACATTAGCCATTACAGGAAATGGCAATTTTGCGCATGTACAAAACCGTGTTTGCGGTATGTAGTGAGTAGCCACAGTGGCACAGCGCTCAAAGTGTGAGACGGAGACTAAACAAACTTGCAGTCCACCACTTAATATGTTTGTGAAGGAAATCAGATTTTAACTATGTTTTGCACTTAAAAAGGATTGCATCCGGTACACATGTGCACTGTAACGAAATCCCGAAATGGTTTAGTATGAATACGTGCACAAATGGACTTCACAGAGAAGGCTTTTCCCTTTCTCAAACCTTACCTGCTCAGTCCAGCATTTGCTCACAAGCTCGGAAACATGCCTTTCAACGGTTTCTCTCCCCTGCGGCAAGAGCATTAGCTCTGCCTCTCTTCCTCTGAGGTGGATTTGGGCGCCCTTTGGGAACTGGGGTTGGGGGCGGAGCTAGGTCAGTTCCTGAGGGAGCTGACTGCGCACATTCTGTGCACATTCAGTGCAGATTCTCTGCACATTCTGTTCATTGTGCTACACACATTCTGCTCGCATTCTATGTGAACGCTCCAGTCAGGTTTTAGGCCCCATCAAAGAAGTTGCTCTAGGTAAAATGACCAATGACCTGTTTTTTGCTTTAGACCAAGGCTACATCTCTCTGTTAGTTTTGCTAGATCTTAGTGCTGCATTCAACACTAAAGATTATTATCTTCTCCTGGATCTCTCACAAAATTACATCAGCATTCAGGGACAGGCATTAGGCTGGTTCAAATTCTACTTGTCTGATCGTTACCATTTTGTAGACTTAAATGGAGAGCTATCCAGTTTAATGCAAGTTAATTATGGGATGACACAAGATTCAGTTCTAGGACCCCTGATTTTCACAATATATATGCTTCCCTTCAGAAATATTATTAGAAGGCATAAAATTAGCTTCCACTGTTATGTTGATGATATCCAACTATATATCTCATAAAAATCAGACGATACAGCTCAATTGGCTCAGATAACTAAGTGTGTCAAAGAATGAAAAGATTGGATGACTCATAACTTTCTATTATTAAATTCTGATAAGATAGAGACTTTGCTCATCAGCAAAAAAACAGTACACAAAAGCTCCAGGATTTCAACCTGCATTTAGAAGGATGTATTTTAACTAATCGTTCAACAGTAAAAGACCTGGGAGTTATTTTATACACCAAATTTTCTTTTGAAAATCATATCAACCATATTACAAAACAGCTTTCTTCAACCTTAGAATTATTGCTAAGCTGAAAAACATGTTGTCTATATCAGGTAAATTCCGGGTTGAACCCAACGCTCCCAGCACCTTAACTCCGCGTGTTTCTCTGCCCAGACCCGGCGCACCTACAACTCCGGCAAAGGTGCAACACGGACCCTGGATGCGGCAGCGGCGGAAGAGACAAGCCAAGCCCCGGTCGAAGACGTCTCCCCCGCCACCACTACAGGCCTCGAGATCTCGACCGAGAACCGCCGCCTCTCCGTGAGACGGAACGCGACACTGTGATTCTCGGAGATTCCATCGCCTGGCATGTCCGCTACGAGCTAAAGGTAAGGTGCACACTCGCTGTTTTCCTGGTGCCCGTGTTCTCGATGTCGCTGCGCAGGTACCCGCGATCCTGAAGGAGAACTTCGGAGCAGTTGTTCTTCATGCCGGAACGAACGACACCAGGCTGAGGCAAACGGAGATCTTAAAGAGGGACTTCAGGATCCTGGTGGAGACAGTACGCAGCACATCACCCACAACGAGGATCATAGTGTCAGGACCTCTTCCCACTTACCAGCGAGGGGCTGAGAAGTTTAGTAGACTTTTAGCTCTTAATGAATGGTTACAGTCATGGTGTCGAGAACATAAACTTCTCTTTGTTAATAACTGGAACTGTTTCTGGGAGCGTCCTAGGTTCTTCCGCCCTGATGGCCTGCACCCCAGCAGAGGTGGAGCAGCAGTGCTATCAGATAACATCTCTAGGATACTTCACACCATCTGACTGGTAAGACATCAGGAAATCTTTAACTATAAGAACACGCATACTACAGACCAAATAGTTACAAGTTCACACACAGCCCAGTTTATAGAAACCGTATCTATTCCTCGTGTAGTAAAACCAAGAATTAAATACACAAGATCCAGAAATAATCTTATTGCAGTTAAAACTGAAAAATGCCAGATAAACAATCACCAAAAAGTTCTAAAGTTTGGTCTTTTAAAGTTTGGTCTTTCAAAGCGCTGATTATAAATGAGATGATCACGGATAATAAACTCGATGCACTCTGTCTCACTGAGACCTGGATTAAACCAGGTGATTATATGGGTCTAAACGAGTCGACACCGTCAGGATATGTTTATAAGCATGAGCCCCGCCAGACTGGTCGTAGGGGGGGGTAGCTATCATTTAAAGTGCCTCTCTTAATGTTAGTCAGATATTAGGATTCAGCTTTAAATCATTTGAAGTGCTCGTTCTCAAAGTTGTACTTTCAGACATACATAGAAAACTCGCTCTGGTCACCGTGTACAGACCCCCAGGACCCTACGCTGATTTTCTTCAAGAGTTTGCTTGTTTTCTATCAGATCTCTTGATCAATTTTGATAAAGTGCTGCTTGTAGGAGATTTTAATATTCATGTAGATGATGTAAACGATGCTCTAGGATTATCATTTGTTGACTTATTAAACACTTTTGGGGTTAAACAAAACGTCACCAGACCAACTCATCGCTTTAACCACACACTAGACTTAATAATATCCCACGGCGCAGACGTCACTGATATAGATATCTTACCTCAATGTGATGACATCACAGACCATTACCTCATACTGTACACACTACCGGTAGAGCAGATTAGCCGTGTTGCACCACGTTATCGACTTGGTAGGACTATTGTTCCGACCACTAAGGACAGATTCATAAATAACCTGCCTGATTTATCTCAATTTCTCACTAAACCCATAACTGACAATAATCTTGATGAAATGACTAACAACATAGACCTTATCCTCACTAGCACATTAGACACCGTTGCCCCTATCCGGTTAAAAAAGGTTAGAGAACAAGCACCTGCACCTTGGTATAATAGTCATACGCATGCCCTCAAGAGAACAACACATAATCTGGAGAGAAAATGGAGGAAAACTAAATTGGAGGTATTTAGAATTGCGTATAAAGACAGTATGCTCAGCTACAGACAGGCGCTAAAAGCTGCTAGAGCTGAACACCTGAGCAAACTCATAGAAAATAACAAACACAATCCCAGGTTCCTTTTCAGTACAGTAGCCAAACTAACTACAAATCAGGGCTCTGAAAATTGTGTTCCATCACAGTTTAGTAGCGAGGACTTTATGAATTTCTTCACTGAAAAAATAGATAACATTAGAAAAACAATTGTGGCGGTCCAACCTCTGACACCATCTCCTGAGACAGTGTTACCTTCAACTCCACAACTCCACTGTTTTACATGTATAGGACAGGAAGAGCTGTATAATGTTATTGCCAAAGCTAAATCGACAACATGTCAGTTAGATCCAATTCCTACTAAATTACTGAAGGAAGTGTTATATACAACTGGTGAACCTCTTCTGAATATTATTAACTCTTCACTATCGTTAGGACATGTCCCTAAATCCCTCAAGTTAGCAGTTATTAAGCCCCTCATTAAAAAACCTAATCTGGATCCAAACACGTTATCAAATTACAGACCAATTTCAAATCTCCCATTTATGTCTAAGATTTTAGAAAAGATTGTCGCTGCACAGTTATGTTCCTACCTGCAAGAGAACAATATCTTTGAAGAATTTCAGTCAGGTTTTAGGCCCCATCATAGCACAGAAACTGCTCTAGTTAAAATAACTAATGACCTGTTTTTAGCTTCAGACCAAGGCTTCATCTCGCTGTTGGTTTTACTAGATCTTAGTGCTGCATTCGACACTATAGACCATGATCTCCTCCTAGATCGCTTACAAAATTACATCGGCATTCAGGGACAGGCATTAAGCTGGTTTAAATCCTACCTGTCCGATCGTTACCATTTCGTAGATTTAAATGGAGAGCTATCCAGGCTAATGCAAGTAAATTATGGCGTGCCGCAAGGTTCAGTTCTAGGACCCCTGCTCTTCACAATATACATGCTTCCGTTAGGAAATATTATTAGAAGGCATGGAATTAGCTTCCATTGTTATGCTGATGATACTCAGCTATATCTCATCTAAACCAGGCGATATAGCTCAATTAACTCGGATAACTGAGTGTGTTAAGGAACTAAGAGATTGGATGACCCATAACTTTCTACTTTTAAATTCTGATAAGACTGAGATTTTGCTCATCGGCCCAAAAACTAGTATACAGAAGCTCCAGCATCTCAACCTGCATTTAGACGGACGTTCTGTAACCCCTAGTTCAACAGTAAAAGACCTGGGAGTTATTTTAGACAGCAACTTGTCTTTCAAATATCATATTAACCAAGTTACAAAAACAGCCTTCTTTCACCTTAGAAATATTTCTAAGTTAAGAAATATGTTGTCTATATCCGATGCAGAGAAGCTCGTCCATGCGTTATGACCTCCAGAATAGACTACTGTAATGCGTTACTAGGTGGATGTCCTGCTTCATTAATAAACAAGCTTCAGTTAGTCCAGAATGCAGCAGCCAGAGTTCTTACAAGGTCAAAAAATATGATCACATAACCCCAATCCTATCGTCCCTACATTGGCTTCCTGTTAAGTTTCGAATAGACTACAAACTACTACTCACTTATAAAGCACTAAATGGTTTGTCTCCCATGTATCTATCCAGTCTTTTAACTCGCTACAATCCGCCACGCTCCCTAAGATCTCAAAACTCTGGGCTTCTAGTAGTTCCTAGAATAGCAAAGTCTACTAAAGGTGGTAGAGCATTTTCACATTTAGCTCCTAAACTCTGGAATAGTCTTCCTGACAGTGTTCGGGGCTCAGACACACTCAACCAGTTTAAGTGTAGATTAAAAACATATCTTTTTAGCAAAGCATACACATAACACACATCACATCATAACCTAGTGCTCCAGAACATCTGATCACATGCACATTATCAACTTGTGCTGTTAATATCATGAACAGCAGCTACGCTAATTCCTCCCCATTGCTTCTCTTTCTCTCCCCATCCCGAGACACCCTGAGGTTTGGCCAGCTCCAGTCACCTCCCACCATCTTGATGATTACGGACCTTTGAAGAAGTAGATGCCGAACTCACAAACATCCCGAACCATCTATAGACGTACCAGTGCCATTTGGATCCCGCTACATGTGTGGAGTTTGACATTGGACCTCCTAGAGTGTTTAAAGGCTCTGGCATGGAGAAGCTGATGCTGGATCTGTGATGATCACAAATGTTGAGCTTATAAAACTAGGAGCTACTAACCATATAGACTGTATAAGACTGTAGAAAGAACATCACTTATAATCTTATACTCCAGTAATCATGTTAGTTCTCACTCTCCAGTGTTCTGTATTGTTGAAAGATTTATGATCAAACTCTTGATGTCACCCAAAATGAGGATGGGTTCCCCTTTTGAGTCTGGTTCCTCTCAAGGTTTCTTCCTCATAACATCTAAGGGAGTTTTTCCTTGCCACAGTCGCCACGGCTTGCTCATCAGGGACAAATTCACACCATTCACCTTAACTGTTGATTTGTGTAAAGCTGCTTTGAGACAATGTCTGTTGTGAAAAGCGCTATACAAATAAACCTGACTTGACTTGACTTGACTTGATGCAGTGAAGCTCATGACCTCCAGACTGGACTATTGTAATGCATTACTAGGTGGTTGTCCTGCATCATTAATAAACACACTACAGTTAGTACAGAATGCAGCAGCCAGAGTTCCTAGTGTTGCAAAGTCCACTAAAGGTGGTAAAGCATTCTCAAATTTAGCTCCTACATTTGAATAGTCTTCCTGACAGTGTTTAGGGCTCAGACACACTCTCTCAGTTCAAGTGCAGATTAAAAACGTATCTTTTTAGCAATACCTACACTTAACACACATCACATATCATAACCTTGTGCTCCAGTACATCTGATCACATGCACATTATCAACTTGTGCTTGTTAATATCATGAGCAGCAGCTATGCTAATTCCTCTCCACTGCTTCTATCTCTTTACCCATCCCGAGGCATCCTGAGGTTGCACCAGCTCTAGTCACATCCCACCTCATGAAGATTAAAGACCTTTAAAGTACCTTTTAAGTATATTCCGAGCCTGCAAACATTCCAAACCATCTAGAGACGTACCAGCGCCATTTGGATTCCACCTCATGAGGAGTTTGGACATTTTACCTCTTTAAATGTGTTTAAAGGCTCTGGCATGGAGAAGTTGGTGTGGTATCTATGATGAACGCAAATGTTGAGCTTTTTTATGAGTTGCTCAGTAGCTCCTAGTTCCATAATCTCAAATAACTGTATAAGACAGTAGAATGGACATTACTTATAATCTTATATTCCGGTGCTCTGGTCTCCCTGAGACTTGGGAACTTGGGAGTTCCCGGTCGTTGCAACAGATCTGTCTCTTACAGGGTGAGAAGCGGGTAATTAGTGGTTGCTCTTTGCATTATCTTTGGCACATCAATTGCCTAGAAATGCTGGCCATGCTTTTAGCATAGAAGTATTTTCTTCCAGACCTCAGAGATCACCATATGCTGATCCATACAGACAACAACTCAGTGATTTCCTACATCAGCCATTAAGGAGGTCTGCGCTCACGCCCTCAAGGTGTAACATTGGATTCGTCCCTAATGCGGGCACATCTATCCCCAGCTTGTGTTAAGTCCATTCACGCAGCTGTCAAGAGAGTGAGGGAAAGCCAGTCACTCACTTTATAGCAGTTTCAGAGACTGCTGGGTCTCATGGTAGCCGTGTCCAATGTGGTTTTACTTAATTTCTTGCACGTGAGACCCTTTTAGTGGTAGCTCAAGACCCGGGAGTTTTCCCAGCAGGGCAAACTACTTCATACAATCAAGGACATGTGGCGAGCCCTACATGCCTTGGATATGTAGAGGGAGCAGACACCCTCTTGAGGCAAAGGCCAAGGCCCGGGGAATGGCGGCTCCACCCCGAGGTGGTGGAGCGCATCTGGGGAAATATTTACAGAGCTCAGGTGGACCTTTTTCCATCTCAAGGGTTTTCCCCTAACACCCCCAGATCCTCTAGGGCTGGATGCAATGGAACAGGCCGGTCTCTCCGCCAAGGTGGTGAAAACCATTCTTCAATCCAAAGCTCCCTCCACGAGGAGGTTGTACGCTGCAAGGTGGCTCCTGATTACTGCATAGTGTGAAGAACACCACCTAGACCCAGTTCACTGCCCAGTCGGTTCAGTGCTGGAATTTCTTCAAGAACAGTTCGCCAAAGGGTTGGCTCCATCCACCTTGAAGGTTTATGAATCTGCCATTGTGGCCTAGTCGCTGGGTAAGAACCTGTTGGTGACACGCTTCCTTTGCGGTCAACCTACAGGGCGATCTAGAGTGCCGGCATGTCGCCTCTGACCGAGGTACCTGTGAGGTTCCTCACAGTTAAGACTGTGTTCCACTTGGCCATCTTCTCTCTCAAGAGAGTAGGAGATCTTCAGGCCCTTTCTGTGGCCCCTATTCTCCTGGAGTTTACTCCAGGCCTGGCCAGTTCCTTCCTCTACCCTAAATCAGGGTATGTTTCCAAAGTACCTTCGGTCGTCCCAAAACCTATTAGGCTCCAGATTTTTTTTTAGGTCCCAGACCAGGAGAAGCTTAACCGACTGTGGCCAGTGCGAGCAGGTTACATCTCCAGGTTATGTATGTAACCATGGTTCCCAGAGGGAACGGGAAACTGTGTCTTGATGCCACACTGCCTGCATCCCTGCAGCGCTTCATTCTCCTTTTAGAAGCTGCCACTGGTTTCACCCCATGTGCTTTTAAGCTTCCTGGTCCTAACATCACCCTGCTGGTGATGCCATGCTTTGCATTGGTGCTGATTATACACGTGATTCAGAGCATGGACAATGCAGAGGCATTCCCAAGGCATTCTCCTTCCCTCAGGGAACCATGGTTACCTGGAGATGTTCTGTCATGCTTCTAATCCAATCCAGTGGTAATGAATAATCATAATCCTATCTTCTCGTTTTTATGTTATACTGTCTATAATACCACTACTTTAGTATTTTATATACATTGCCTTTTTTGAATTTCATTTTTAGATACACATTTTATACATCTTATTCATGCATTTATTACATTTATTGTATCTTAAATTACCTTGGTTAACCTTTGTAATAAAAGTTCTTTCATGGATCACTACAATTCAATCCTGACTTCTCAGACTAAACCACTGATTCCTGACAATTTTTTTTATCATGGCCTTTGAAGAGCCTTTCATTAAATTAACTGTCTTTGTGTACAAACCTATGGACAAGTGAAGACCTTAAGGCACTAATGAAGTAATATGTAGTCTATAAGTGTATTGATACTTGAATTTATAATAAAAGGCACCCCTTGAATAAAGCTAATAAAAATATTTTCACACAAACACTAAATGAATTACCTAGGGAGAACATTTAAAATCATATTTCATGCCACAAAATAGTAATATATTGAATTTTACTTACAGTGAATAAGTCTTTACAGCCACATTTAGTTGGTGGCATGAATCTCATCATTTTAACTACATACACTGAACCAAATTATAAACACAACACTTTTGTTTTTGCCCCAATTTTTAATGAACTGAACTCAAAGATCTAAGACTTTTTCTGTGTACACAAAAGGCCTATTTCTCTCAAATATTGTTCACAAATCTGCCTAAATCTGTGTTAGCAAAAACTTCTCCTTTGCCAAGATAATCCATCCACTTCACAGATGCTGATTAGACAGCATTAATATTTAACAGGCATTCCTCAGGCTCTCCACAATAAAAGGCTGATCTAAAATGTGCAGTTTTACTGTATTGTACTGTACTGTATGTATCTGATGTGACCACCAATTGCCTTATGCAGTGCAACACATCTTCGCATAGATTTGTTTAGGTTGTTGATTGTGGCCTGTGGAATGAACTCCTCTTCGATTGCTGTGCGAAGTTACTGGATATTTTCAGGACCTGGAACACGCTGTCGTATACGCCAATCCAGAGCATCCTGGGATGTTTTCAGCTTCCAGGAATTGTGTACAGATCCTTGCAACATGGGGCCGTACATTATCATGCTGTAACATGAGGTGATTGTCGTGGATGAGTGGCACAACAATGGGCCTCAGGATCTCGTCATGTTATCTCTGTGCATTCACAATGCCATCAATAAAATACGCATGTGTACGTTGTCCATAACATACGCCTGCCCATACCATAACCCCGCCACCACCATGGGCCACTTGATCCACACTGTTGACATCAGCAAACCGCTCACCCACACAGCGCCATACACGCTGTCTGCCATCTGCCCTGTACAGCGAAAACCCTGGTTCATCCGTTAAGAGAACACCTCTCCAAAGTGCCAAACGACATCGAATGTGAGCATTTGCCCACTCAAGTCAGGTCGAGATCCCAATGAGGACGACTATGCAGATGAGCTTCCTTAAGACAGTTTCTGACAGTTTGAGCAGAAATTATTTAGTTATGCAAACTGATTGTTGCTGCAGCTGTCTGGATGGCTGGTCTCAGACAATCTTGGAGGTGAAGAAGCTGGATGTGGAGGTCCTGGGCTAGTGTGGTTACACGTGGTCTGCGGTTGTGAGGCCGGTTGGATGTACTGCCAAATTCATTGAAACGCCTATGGAGACAGCTTATGGTAGAGAAATTAACATTCAATTTACAGGCAACAGCTCTGGTGGACATTCCTGCAGTCAGCATGCCAATTGCACGCTCCCTCATAACTTGCGACATCTGCGGCATTGTGCGGTGTGATAAAACTGCATATTTCAGAGTTGCCTTTTATTGTGACCAGCCTAAGGCACACCTGTGCAATAATCATGCTGTCTTATCAGCATCTTGATATGCCACACCTGTGAGGGGGATGGATTATCTCGGCAAAGGAGAAGTGCTCACTAACACAGATTTAGACAGATTTGTGATATTTAAGAGAAATAAGCCTTTTGTGTACATAGAAAAGGTCTTAGATCTTTGAGTTCTGAAAAATGGTGGTAAAAACACGTGTTGCATTTATAATTTTGTTTAGTGTAAATCGACTAAAATAGGGTACTGCCTGAAGTACAAATGATTTCAAGCATTATGATACTGATTAAGTATCTGAATTAAATAAACATTTTATCTTCTGAATTATGCTGGTCTCAGACTATCAGAAACATTGCCATTTGTAGTTTGCTGGTATTGGCCCATCTAAAATAATAATGAACACACAGTGGGGCTTATGTACCTAAGTAATCCTGCAATGCCTCCTAGCAGGTAATCCTGGCTGCAATCAATAAACAGCTTATAATTTTCACCTTTCAGCCGGCCTCTTTTTTAATTTTCTCAGCTGGCATTGCTAGTAATCTTTTTAATCCCTCTCTTCTTATTAACAGGGAGCAGACCTTCAGCCAGCATATTGACCCTGAGCACAGAGCCACATGAATGTGACAATAGGCACCAGAAACGAACATATCTCACCCATCTGAGTCAGTTTGTGCAATGTTTGTTATACAACAGTTAGTTGTGGTTCACACATTTCATTGGACAAGCAGTATTCCAAGACTGATGATAAAATTACTAGTACATTTCAGTGTACTGATATCACTCTGCTTGTACTGAATACTTCACTAATTAAAATTGCAATTCAAACAATAGTTAATTACATTGAAACCAGTACTGCACTAACTATGGGCTGACAGTCAGTCTGTGCCATGTGGAAGCATACATTACAACCCCGTGTGTCAGTATTGAAACAATTTTTCTTGATAGAGCAAAAATTGCCATGTTTTGTTTAAAATATCAATTAATTTGAATTGTTGTTCATTGAACTGTTGCTAAAATCCAACATTACACCCACAGTCAAATAATTGACGCTTTTGGCTTAATAGCAACCTCCTATTATTTATTATTATAAATTATGATAAGCTCTTACTTGTGCAATATTGCTTAATTGTACTTAAAAAGTTACATCTTTTTTGCATTAATAAGGAGACATAATGCAAGACAAATACACAAAACATAAAATACAAAACAAAAAATAGCTCCGCCAGTAAAACTGTTGTAAAGAGAGGTAAAGTGAATAGTAACAAAAATGTAAACAAATGTTGCGCAAAGAGAAATAGGAGCAATCCAGAAAAATGTGCAAAAACGGCATGTAAACAGTTTACAGTATGGGAAGTGATGTAATGTGACTGGTACTGAAGACATGGGTGTGCGAAGTAAATACAAGTGTGTGTTGAGTCCAGGTTGAACAGATCAGTCACACAGGTGAAGAGTGTGTGTGAGGTCATCCACAATGCTGTTGGCTTTGCAGATGCAGCATGTGGTGTAAATGTCCATGATAGAGGGGAGAGAGATTTCGATGATCTTCTCAGCTGTCCTCACTATCCTCTGTATGGTCTTGCGATCTAAAACGGTGCAGTTGCCAAACCAGGCAGTAATGCAGCTCCTCAAGACCTCAAAATGCTCTCAATGGTCCTTCTGTAGAACGTGGTCAGGATGGGGGGAGGGAGATGGGCTTGCCTCAGCCTCTTCAGTAAGTAGAGATGCTGCTGTGTTTTCTTGGTGATGGTGCTGGTGTTGAGGGGACAGGTGAGGTTATCCGCCAAGTGAAGACCAAGGAATTTGGTGCTCTTGACGATCTCAAAGGATGGCCACTCTGTGCTCTCCTGAAGTCAACAAACATCTCTTTTGTTTTGTCAATGTTCAGAGACAGGTTGTTGGTTCCACACCAGGCTGTTAACCATTGCGCCTCCTCTCTGTATGCTGAGTCATCGTTCTTGCTGATGAGACCCACCATGGTCGTGTCATCGGCGAACTTGATGATTTTATTTGAGCTGTGCATTGCTACACAGTCGTAGTTGTTTGGTGAACTAGTGAACTAGTTATTAAAAACTGTAACTTTTGTAACCCCTGTAAGCGAATTTTGTCTTGCAGGTCTACATTTGTTTTGCAGTTTAAAGAATAGTGTATTGTGTCAGTTACATGACTAATACAGTTAATATTATTATTTGTCTTCATTTTAATTTTTTTTAGAATAAAATATAAAACATTCCAATTATAACAGTCCACCTATTTCATATTTAAAACAATAAAATACTGAAATAAAGCAATCATAGAAACAGTCCAGCTTTATTCTCTTGATTACCAAGCCCATGAGTTCTCCATTCAGTCTCATTTTTGGAAGATAAAATAATAGTAATAATAATAATAATAATAATAATAATAATAATAATAATAAATGTTATTTATAGGTGTCTTTCTCAACACTCAAGAACACCGCACAATAAGTTACAAGACAAAGCATGAAACACATACTGTAGAAACAATGTACAGTATACAGCTTAAGACAAATACAAAACAACAATTACAAAGACTTAATAAGAGTATGACTGTGACTGAGTAACAGGGCCACTGATTTAGGAAGTGTGGAGGAAGCAAGAGTTGCAGTGTTAAACAGGTTAGACTTAAATCTAGATATAAAAATAGACAAAGAGTCAATGATTCTAATGTCTGAAGGTAAAGAGTTCCAGAGCCAGGGAGCAGAAAGCCCTATGCCCCATGGTGGTGAGACAAACAGACGGAACAAAAAAACATGACCTGCAAAAAACAGAGTAATGTGGTGAAATAAGGGAGTTTTAGTAATGATACAAGCAGCTGAGTTCTGAACCAGTTGAAGTTTACAAAGAGATAAGTAAGTGATTAAATGATATGTGAGTAAGACCAATAAAAGTTAATTACAATAATCGATACGGGACATAACAAGACTATGAACAAGGAAAGCACTAGCATGGTGAGTGAGTGAAGGATGAAAACAGTTGATATTACGTCAATGAAAAAATACACAGACTGAGTGATATTGAGACCAAAATGGTGGCGCGTACACATTGCGAGGCTCAGCATCTCACCAGATATGCTATTTTTGTGCTTTTTTTTGTACTATTCCCCTGCGTGCTTGCGTGATTCAGTAAAGTTTACCATTTGACAGACATTCACTTTTGAATATTGGTCATATCTGCACAATTCTATTTTGGACTTTGATTTTTATCTTTGACCAGATACCAGTGGAACTTGTAAGGAAATCGCAACACAGTGAGCTCTTTATCCTGACCGGAACTATCCATTGGCCACGCAGAGACTGTAAACAGAAACAAGTAAAATGCAGAAGACTTTGGGATAAGCTAAGGCTAATCCCACATCGACCAACACTTCCTACCATTTTTCTCACAAATGTTTGCTTTCTGGCAAACATAATGGATGAGCTCAGGATCTGGACCCTTACTCAGAGACTGATTACACTGAAATATCATGATCTTCTTGGAAACTTGGAACAACATCGGCATGTGTAAACCTTGAGTGGTGCACCTCTTTCACAGCTGATACCCTGTGGAGCTCCTCCAACCAGTTCTGCATCACTACCCAATGAGCTAAACCTCTTCTATGTTCATTTTGGAAAGGGGAACATAGAGCCAATGGTCAAGGCAGAGGTATTACCAGGTGAGCAGCCACTCTCTACCTCTGAAGTGTTTGCCACACTGGGCAGGGAGAATGCACAGCTAGGGTCTTCACAGACATTTTCAATCTGCCCTTGGCCCAGGTAACTGTCCCCACCTGCTTCAAGTCTACCATCATTGCAGTGCCAAAGCACTCCGCTGCAACATAACTTAGTGACTTTCGTCCTATCGAACTCACTTTTGTCATCACAAAGTGCTATGATAGACTGGTCCTCACCCATCTTAAAGCCTGTCCGCCACCCACTCTAGACATATACCAATTTTCCTATCACCCGAATAGGTCAGCCGAAGGACACTATTTCCACAGTACATCAATCTGCCCTGACTCAGCTGGACAACCCAGACAATTATGCTGGGATGTTGTTTTTTGATTTCAGCTCAGCTATTAACACAGTTAGCCCTTGAAGCTGAAACAGCTTGGCATGAGTACACATTTCTGTAACTGGACCCTGGACCTCCTTATGAACAGATCACAGTTTGTTGAACT
Organism: Silurus meridionalis; assembly: GCF_014805685.1. Taxonomy (NCBI): domain Eukaryota; kingdom Metazoa; phylum Chordata; class Actinopteri; order Siluriformes; family Siluridae; genus Silurus; species Silurus meridionalis. The sequence continues at coordinate 7,222,184 of NC_060899.1, forward strand.
GAACACCATCACCTCCTATAGTCTCACCCTCAGCACTGGGGTTCCTCAGATTTGTGTATTGTCCCCTCTTCGATATTCCCTTTTTACCCATGACTGCATACCTGCCTATGTTTCAACCAGCATTGATAAGTTCATAGACGACACATTGTGGTAGGCCTGATGAGCGGTAGCGATGAGACGGCTTACAGGGAGAAGATCCAGCACCTAGTAGCATGGTGTGAGGACCATAACCTGAAACTCAACACCAAGAAGACGAAAGAGGTCATTGTGTATTTTAGACGAGCTGGCAATCACACTCATGTTCCCATTCACATCAACAAAGCTGCTGTTCAACGTGTACACAGCTTTAAGTTCCTTAGAGCCCACATCTCAAGGATCTCTCCTGGTCTCTGAACTCTTCTATCCTGATCTGAAAGGCACAACAGCACCTGTTTTTTCTGAGGAGACTTAAAAAGTCCTGTCTGTGATACTAGATAACTTTTACTGCTGTATTATTGAGAGCATCCTCCCTAACTGCATTTTAAATCAAGTCAAGAGGCTTGTATTGTCATTTCTACTATACACCGTGGTACACACTACACTGTAAAAACGAGACAACGTTCCTCCAGAACCCTGGTGCTTCACTAAACAACATAGAGAGCTTTATAATATAAAGCTACATAAAGTGCATCGAGTGCAACCTAGTGCAAACAGTGCAGACGAAAAACAGTACAAACAGACAGTACAGACAGGCAACACAAGACAACACAAGACAGTGTGGGACAATACACATAACACAAGATAGCGCCGACTAGTAAACCTTCTGTATACTCTGAATATACAATACTGTGCAAAGAGGACTTTAAAGATCAAAGATCCAGTTGCAGAGGGAGGTATACAAGCCCAATAGGCTCAGCTTATCGATCAGATGCTGAGGAATGATTTTGTTGAATGCTGAGCTGAAGTCTATGACCAGCATTTGTCCATACATGTCCTTGTTGTCCAGGTGGGTGAGGGCCAAATGGAGGGTTGTGGAGATAGCATCGTCCATTGGACGGTTTGGAAGATAGTGTCTTGATGTGCCTTATGACGAGCCTCTTAAAGCACTTCATCATGATGGGTGTGAGCGCGACGGGACGATAGTCATTGAGGCAGGAGACGGTAGACTTCTTCGGCACAGGGAAGATGGTCATCGTCTTGAGGCACGTAGGAACAACGTTGCTGCTCAGGCAGATGTTGAAGATGTCAGTAAAGACATCCGCTAGCTGTGCACTGAGCACTCTGCCAGGAATGTTGTCTGGTCCAGCAGTCTTTCAGCGCATCTGGGAGGTAGGCGTCACGGTCACAAGCAGGTGATGTTGTCTTGTAGTTCATGATTGCCTGGATGCCCTTTCACATACACCGGGTGTCTCTGCTGTCGTGGAAATGGTCATAGATTTTCTTGGCATGTGCACGCTTCGCCTTTCTGATGGCACAGGACAGTTTGGCCCTTGCTGTTCTTACGACCGTCTTGTCCCCTGCTCTGTAAGAAGAGTCTCTTTATTTTCAGCAGTGCACACACTTTTGCGGTCATCCATGGGTTGTGGTTGGATCGTGCAGTGATGGTCTTAGAGATGGTCACTCACTTGCTGATGTAGCTGGTCACTGATGATGTGAACTCTTCCGAATTGATAGAAACGCCGTTGGTTGCAGCCTCCCTAAACATGTCCCAGTCAGAGCACTCGAAACAGTCCTGAAGAGCAGAGGTGGCTCCTGTTGGCCAGGTTTTCACCTGTTTCAGAACCTATTTAGAGCGTCTGACGAGTGTATGCTGGAATTAGCATAACATAGATGTGGTCTGAGTAGCCGAGATGGGGGCAGGGCTCGATACGTGCCGTGTGTGGCACGAGGGGGGGGTGGGGGAAGTACAGCTGAACGGCTCGTCACCCCCAAGCTCAAATTTATATACTTAACCAATTCGACTACGCCACCTGTGAGGGTTATACCCAGGAAATAGAAGTAAACCCCAGAGTTTATTAGATCACACAAGTTCCATTCCCTTATCAATAAGCGTAGGCAGGAAATGTGGGCATCGTATAAAAATACAAGGTTTATTGAAAACTTGGATTTAAAATAAAACTAAAAGAAAAAGTTCTCACTAATAAAAACGGTCCGGTGACAATTACACAAATAACAAAAATAAACAGACACGAAATATTAAACAACCAATTTACACAACTTCCAAATAAACAAAACAAAATAGAAATCATTAAATACAGGGCTGGGGTTACCCACCGGAGTGATCAGTGCTAATTATCAAATAGCACACTTCCACAAACACCTCACCGTGAACTCAGAGCACCCACTCATACACGTCAAAAAATGTCGCACGGCAAACGTCGAAATAGCACCACCAAAGACCTTTCACCCGTGGGACCCCAGCTCCTGAAAGAAACCAAAAGCAAAATAAATCTCAGACCAAAATGAAGGAAAAAGCAAATTAAGGTCACAATTCCACCGTAATACGATGGACGGTCACCGAAGCACAATATGATTCACCATATACACCTCTTAAAGAAAAACAATGAAAAACTTTATTAAAAGTTTGAGGGAAGCAAGACTCAAAAGGAGCGGCCGCGTCGTCCTTAAGCCAGCCCCAATACTTGCACATTGCTCGACCCCAAAGTAGGCCAGAAAATACCAGTTAAAACAAATCACAAAAGCCAAACGGCAGCAGCAGAAGTCCCCTTTTAAATAGGTGTAAGCCGAGGTTGTTCACTCGGCGCACAGCGGAGGAAAAGCCGAATTGCAGCAATAATCGCCCAGGACGAAAAAGGAGGATCATATAATACAAACGATGATACAAGATATAAACGATATGAGTAATTGCACCAATACATGCTGTTTTTCCCCTAACAAACCCAAACAGCTTACCAAACGCGGATAGATGAGTTCCTGAGAATCAATTCACCGCTCAGGATACGCAGCCTTCAAATAACCTGCTGTTAAACTGAAGTTCAAGGACTGCACATTGCTCACGCCACCCGACCCGCGTTAAAGCTAAACACTGCTAAACAACTTCCTCATACCTGCAGGGAGGGCAGTAAACAGATCCAAAACAGCATCCAACAGGGACACACACTGAAAAGACAGGCTAAGGATACACAAACGAGCCATTAGTGCAACAAGCAAAGAAAAACGAATTAGCCGACGCTACATACTAACAGCACATACCTGAAATCACTATAGCAACCGCAAAAGGGGAGGATACGGACGTGACGCATGCCAGGCTCAAACCAACCCGCTCTAAGTAGTGCCTGCTCGCTACTGATTGGTGGTCAGGAGTGTCAATCACCACCTGTACCTTATTCATTTGGTCACACGTGGATGCCAAGGATGTTCGCTCCTTTTGTTGCAAAGTCCACATGCTGATGGATTTTAGGGAGCACAGTCCTGAGATTTGCATGGTTTAAATCTCCTGTGATAATAAACAATCTGTCAGGGTGAGCATTCTGCAGGTCGCTAAAATCGCTGTAGAGTTCACACAGTGCCTCCTTAGCATTAGCGCTGGGAGGAATGTACACTCCGACAATGAAAACAGTGGTAAATTTCCGTGGTAAAAAAAAATGTCTAAATCTTACAGTCAGAAACTCCACTAGCAAAGTGCAGTATTGTCAGACTAACACAGAGTTTTTGCACTATTCCGTGTTTATATAAACACACACGCCACCATCGCGAGTCTTACTGCACAGAGTTGCATTTCTGACGGCACAAAATGCGGTTAGCCCTTCTAGCTGGATGGCGGCTTCCGAAACTCTGTCGCTGAGCAACGTCTCTGTGAAAACAAAGAAGCAGCAGTCTCTGAACTCTCGCCGCATGGTCCGCTGGAGTCGGCTGTAATCCAGTTTTATTGTTCAAGGAGCAGACGTTTGAAAAAAAAAAAATGGACGAGAGAGCTGGCCATCTAGGGTTAGCATTTAGCCTAGCACGGACACCCACCCGCTTGCCGCGCTTCCGCTTCCTCGAGCAGCGCTTTCGACGTCCCCTCTCCCGGCCACCGATATCAGGTGACACCGAGGGCTGGGGGCCTGGTCTTTGTGGCCGAGGTCACAGCTAGCCAAGGTCACGAAGGTTCTTAATTACTTCATTATGCAGATTAGTGGTTGCATGATTCCTGTACCATAACAGCATCTGGTGGTCGTACACATGAACAAAGCTGTCTCTGGTGTTCATGTATTGTGAAAAGTTGGGCTAAATATGGTAAAAGCACAATTTTTTGGGTCTGGAGAGGCCGCTGTGAGCTACTGCCATGCCCCCATCTTGGATAGCAGTCTCAGTGTGTTACAGCAGCTGCCCTGCATCGAACTATAAAGCCCTTCAGAGGGTGGTGAAAACTGTCCAGTGAAACATCGGTGCTTAGCTTCCCACCTTGGAGGACATTCTCAAGAAACGCTGTCTGCAAATGGCAAGGAGCATTATCAAAGATACCACTCACCTCAAATATAGACTATCTACCCTTCGCCCCTCGGGCAGATGCTACAGGTGCCTCAGAGCTTGCACAAACAGTGTAGCTTTTTCCCCCTGTGGCTGTTACTGCAGTAAACAGCTGATAATCATACAATGTTAACAATATACTGATGCATTGTCAATTTCTGTGTATTTCACACTGCTTATCCACTACGCAATTTTTCACCATACATAACTCACGTTTATTATTGCACTACTATATATTCTATATATATTATATATACCATATATTTATTCTGTATATACTGTATCATACATACATTCATACTTGTACATAACTATCATGCTATTTCAGTATATTATCTTCTGACATTACTATATACTATACTATATATTATTCACCCTCATTCCTGTACATATAGACCTCATACACTATTTATCTTACTGCTATTTATTGTAAATAGGCCACTTATGCAATTCTGGTTAGATGATAACTGCATTTCATTGGCTCTGTACATGTACCTTGCACAATGACAATAACATTAAATCTAATCTAATCTAATCTAATCTAATCTAATGTTATTAATATGCGATTAAAATGACAGTGTAGTGTCTACAAACTGTTAAACCGAGTAGAAGGGGTAAACAAATAATTGTCAATTAAGAGGAAAAAAATATATACATTTTAGATCAAATTGATTTAGTCCCAATTAGAAGAAATAGTTTTTCCCCACTATTTAATTTAATAATTTGACTATTTAATAAAAAAATTTATAAACCAGGATTTGAGTTCATTAAAGCAGTCAAGAAGGAAGGAAGGAAGGAGGGTAGAATTAGGTTTGCTGAAATAATACAGGGAGTGCAGAATTATTAGGCAAATGAGTATTTTGACCACATCATCCTCGTTATGCATGTTGTCTTACTCCAAGCTGTATAGGCTGGAAAGCCTACTACCAATTAAGCATATTAGGTGATGTGCATCTCTGTAATGAGAAGGGGTGTGGTCTAATGACATCAACACCCTATATCAGGTGTGCATAATTATTAGGCAACTTCCTTTCCTTTGGCAAAATGGGTCAAAAGAAGGACTTGACAGGCTCAGAAAATTCAAAAATAGTGAGATATATTGCAGAGGGATGCAGCAGTCTTAAAATAGCCAAGCTTCTGAAGCGTGATCATCGAACAATCAAGCGTTTCATTCAAAATAGTCAACAGGGTCGCAAGAAGCGTGTGGAAAAACCAAGGCGCAAAATAACTGCCCGTGAACTGAGAAAAGTCAAGCGTGCAGCTGCCAAGATGCCACTTGCCACCAGTTTGGCCATATTTCAGAGCTGCAACATCACTGAGTGCCCAAAAGCACAAGGTGTGCAATACTCAGAGACATGGCCAAGGTAAGAAAGGCAGAAAGTCGACCACCACTGAACAAGACACACAAGCTGAAACGTCAAGACTGGGCCAAGAAATATCTCAAGACTGATTTTTCTAAGGTTTTATGGACTGATGAAATGAGAGTGAGTCTTGATGGGCCAGATGGATGGGCCCGTGGCTGGATTGGTAAAGGGCAGAGAGCTCCAGTCCGACTCAGACGCCAGCAAGGTGGAGGTGGAGTACTGGTTTGGGCTGGTATCATCAAAGATGAGCTTGTGGGGCCTTTTCGGGTTGAGGATGGAGTCAAGCTGAACTCCCAGTCCTACTGCCAGTTTCTGGAAGACACCTTCTTCAAGCAGTGGTACAGGAAGAAGTCTGCATCCTTCAAGAAAACATGATTTTCATGCAGGACAATGCTCCATCACACACGCCCAAGTACTCCACAGCGTGGCTGGCAAGAAAGGGTATAAAAGAAGAAAATCTAATGATATGGCCTCCTTGTTCACCTGATCTGAACCCCATTGAGAACCTGTGGTCCATCATCAAATGTGCGATTTACAAGGAGGGAAAACAGTACACCTCTGAACAGTGTCTGGGAGGCTGTGGTTGCTGCTGCACGCAATGTTGATGGTGAACAGATCAAAACACTGACAGAATCCATGGATGGCAGGCTTTTGAGTGTCCTTGCAAAGAAAGGTGGCTATATTGGTCACTGATTTGTTTTTGTTTGGTTTTGAATGTCAGAAATGTATATTTGTGAATGTTGAGATGTTATATTGGTTTCACTGGTAAAAATAAATAATTGAAATGGGTATGAATTTGTTTTTGTTGTTGCCTAATAATTATGCACAGTAATAGTCACCTGCACACAGATATCCCCTAAAATAGCTAAAACTAAAACTACTTCCAAAAATATTCAGCTTTGATATTAATGAGTTTTTTGTGTTCATTGAGAACATGGTTGTTGTTCAAATTAAATCCTCAAATAAAATTAATCCTCAAAAATACAACTTGCCTAATAATTCTGCACTCCCTGTATAGTTGGGTGTCATCCGCATAACAGTGGAAAAGGATACCATATTTACAAAAGATATTGTTGAGAGGAAGAAGGTAGATGATAAGAGGTACTAGGACAGAACCCAGAAGAGGGGAAGATTTTGAACTAAATTAGTGTAAATTGATGAACTGACAACCGCACCCTGATAGATATGATTTAAACCAGTCCAGGGTTGTATGAGTAATGCTATTTGAAATAAGTAAATTAAGAAGGATAGTATGATAAATAGTGTCAAAGGCTGCACTTAAATCAAGAAGGATAAGTTTGCTAACTAAACCAGAATCAGCTGCCATGAGAAAGTCATTAGTAATTTTTAAAAGTGCAATGTCTGTACTATGAAAGGCATGTATACTTAAAATGCATACTCAATTTAGTTAAGCATTCATGTGCTTGGCCAATATAAAACCTTTCAGTTTTCCGCTCATGAAATTGTTTGTGTTAGCTGTGTGATTTAAATCAATGTCTTGCTGTATCATGTTGTATCTATAAATTAGTTTCAATGTATTTGTCTGTAAACTGGCCAATAGAATGCTTTTTGAAGACTTTTAAAGTTATATATTCAATAAATATTACTGAGCATATTCAACAAGCAGCTATGCAAGCCCAAGCCATGACACTTCCATCACCATGCTTGACTAATAAGCTTGTATGTTTTGCACTATGAGCAGATCCTTCCTTTCTTTGGTTTCACAATTTATGTGGCTCAACTACTACTTCTTTTTAAGTCCAATATAGTCTTTAATTCTCACTGCTGGTGAATGGTTTACATCGTTTTGTATGGCCTCTATAATCTGTTTTGTATATCTGCCGCAAATGTTGAATTGTGGTAACTTTACCACTGACCTGTGGAAGTTGAGGCTGGGAAGGCTGCCTGTGGAGCCTCAGCCATAGGACATTTAGGCGGCCTTCTGTGACCTGCCCATTCCAAGAGTTGACAGCACAGGCTTTACCAAGGACTTTCTCATGCCTGCTTGGCAAACCTGACCCTACTTCACATCTTGGGCAATGCCTGCCTCTGGACCCAGGTTCTAGTGTGGACATTAGACTACAGGCAAAATGTTAGAACTTTGTTTTAGGCACTATACAAAAAGTACTTTTGGAAGGGGGTTATGTCAGAGAAAATTGATCAGGATCTTATTTCAATAAACATATTCCTTCCTTTAGACTACATGTTTTGTAGTCAGTGTGGGTGTTAAGCACCAAATATTGTCATTTTGGTATTTTCTTTAATATTGTTAACTAAATTAAACATTAAAAGATTTTCTTTACAGTAGAAGTACTTAAACATTTGCATTCTAATACTATAAGAAAGAACCAGGAAGAACAATGGAAACCCTTCTTTATTCTGAATTTTTTTGTATTCCTAGAGTTGCCATGCATATGACTTCATCTATCGTACACTCAACTCTGATCAGTTTTCCTGTCTCTGCTGTTTAAAGAAATATCCCTACAACCATCAACCTCCTACCCTTTATGGATGGTGTTCTCAGAGGTACAAACAGTATTGGTTATCTGCCAAATGCAGCTTTTTGTGTAAATGCCAAAAAAATAAACAATTTAGTCTCATCTGCCTTTCCCCCCTAATTTGCTTACTTTCCAAACTGTTATATGGCTTTTTATTCACTATTCTAGGATGGATACTCTCATGCATGAAAAATTTATTGTCACCATTGTTTTTTCATTTTTAAAAGTTTAAAAGACTTATTGGTGTTCCAATGGTGCAAAAGTCTTCTTACATAATCAGTATAACAACCCAATTTCAGACAACACAAATACTCATCTCAGACCTTTGAACAAGACTTGTTAGGCCCCAGTGCAGACCTTGGTACAGGTACAGGCTTGCTTCACATCCTTTGTTTGACTGACAATCTCTTAAGTTTTTGGGCCTGTACCTCACTAAAAATAATGTACGGTGGAGGCCTATCCCTGAACAGTATAAACATCTGTTTGATGAAGTTGTATGTCAAGGTTGTCAAGATAGTATGAACCTCAGCAAATGAATAAGCATAATAAATAACAGATCATTGGCAGGTTGTAGGCAAGACTACAGCCAAAACAAAGACATAAAAAAAAAACCTAGCAAAATAAATGTGTAATATTATAAAAAAATTTGAGAGATAAATACTTATCAAATCAATCTACTATATTTGCATCACATATGCCCATTTTTTAAAGTAATTTGCAGTTATTTAAAATCTGTATACTGCATTTTCTTTTTTTATTTTAGAAATGTCTTAGGTCAGTAAAGAAATAACGTTGTTGCTTATATCTTAAATATGAATTATGCATAAGCCATTAATACTGTGGTGCTGAGACCATTGGCTCCCTGCCATAAATGTGTTTATTAATGTTACCTGCTATTTGGGAGGGGGAGGTACGCAGGAAAAAAGAAGGTTAAGGGTTTTTTGTTTGGATTAGAGAGTAAAAAATTGGTTGTTTTTTTCTTGTTTTTGAGGTAATTAGGACACCTCCTAATGCCTATGTTCTTAGGTTTTAAAGTTAAGGGAATAAACCATGGTCGTTGGCTGCTTTAAACTGGATCTCTGACTCCTGCCTATTTATTCTGGGAGAGGAATAAGAAGTAATATGAAGATGCACCCAGAGAAATGCCAGTTGATGCAGAAAGCAATGACCTTTCTCGGCCATTATGTGAGTGCAGAGAAAGTGGCCACTGATTATCCGAAGACTGCGGCAGTCTGTGGTTAGCCAGTTGGGCTTAGGCAGTTGTGGGCTTTTACGGGACTAGCAACATATTATCGGAAATTTGTCCCTGGGTTTACCACTGTTGCTGCGCCCCTACAATAGCTGACACAGAAATCTCAGCGGTTTCAGTGGGGGCCAGAACAGCAGCAGGCTTTCAATCACCTGAAGGAGGCTTTGTGTCATGCCCCAGTCTTGACCATGCCCGACCCTAGTCTGCCAGTCAGACACCAGTATTCAAATAGGCCTGGGTGCCTGGGTGAATAGAAGAGCGGGTCATAGCATATTACAGGCAGGCCTTCAACAGAGCACAGCATAACTATTGTGTAACCTGACGAGAACTTTTAGCTGTAGTGGAAGCAGTCAACTATTTCAAGCATCACCTCTGTGATCTTCCTTTTGGATCCTTACACTGGCTGTTGTCATTCAGGGAGCCAGAGAGAGGTGGCTTGGATGGGAGTTTCAATTTACTATCCAGCATCACAAAGGAGAAAGTCATCAGAATTCAGACAGGTTGTCCAAATGCATCTGTGAGGCCACTTGTCACGGGAAAGGAATCAGCTGACAAGACCCCAGAAGTGCAAATGGAGACATCTTGTGCAATGCTTTCAGACTCAAATGTATCATGGGCTGCTGAACAGTGAAAGGACTCCAGGGGGTGTTCAACTAGGTGGAATCAGGGCTGGGAGGTGGTTGTGGCCTTCAGGCCAGTGGCAAGGAGGCTGTAGTCCATGCAAGATGGTTTAGCATTAAATATGGGAGTGTTGCAGAGGGGATTTGTGGTATCCACAACTGGCGTAACCAAGAGGCAAACAGTAGTGCCCAAGTAATTTCACCACCTGGGTTTGGAGGCAATATATGGGCAACCAAGGTAGGCCATTTTGGGGTGAACAAAATTTTTTAAAGGGTGTTGAAGTAGTTCTATTGGAACACCTGTCATAGAGATGTAGCATCCTACTGTTGTCAGTGTGATGCCTGCACTGCTGAAAAGGGGCCACTGGGTCAGTCCCATGCCCACTAAATCAACGGCTGGTTGGCTGTCCCATGGATTATGTGGCGGTAGAGTCATTTTCACAGACCCCTAAAGGTAACCAATTCATGGAGGTGGCAATCGACTATTTTACAAAATATCCAGAGGCCTATGTGGTCGAAAATCAGGAGTCGAAGACCATGGCGGAGGTTCTTCTTAAGGGCATGGTTGCTCACTGTGGGTTCTCCACCGAGGGGCATATTGGGCGGCCCGGCACGCTCTTGAAGGGTCAGTGGCGGCTCGTCGCGCTCGTAAAGGGTCAGTGGCGGCTCGTCACGCTCGTGAAGACACTGTGGCAGAGAGGCGCGCTCCTGGAGACACTGTGGTGGAGAGGCGCGCCCACGGGAACCTCGAAACAGGGCAGCGCGCTTGTAGATGTTCTGTGGCGGCACGGACAGCTCGTGGGAATGCTGGGATGCCATGGCGCGGTCGCAGACGCTCGGAGATGGTGCAGGGGCAGGGGCAGGGGCAGAGCCGTGTGTCCGTGGAAGCCCTGGAACTGAGCCTTGCGTTCTTGGATGCACAGGGATGGAACCGAGAACCTGGGAGAATCCTGGAATGGAAGCACCTTGGACCGCTGCCGAGCACTGTGGAGAATCCTGAACTAGAGCCGTGCACTCCGAAGAATCCTGGGTTTGAGTCACGTGCCCTGAAGAACCTTGGGATTGAGTCACGTGCTCTGAAGAACCTTGGGACGGGGAAAACCTTGAAAAAACCTGAACCAGAGCTGCTTGCCTTGGAGGACCTTGAGATGAAGTCACGTGCTCAGCAGAACCTTGGAACGAAGCATTGTCCTCACTGAGGGGACTGTCGTGGAGATCAGCCACCTCTATCCCACACATCCCCAGAAGAAGCTCGCTGAATTCGGCGAGTGAGCCAAAATTGCCCCCTTTGGCGCTCCATAATATGCTGGTTTTGGAGAGAGCGTCACCAGACAGGAGGGAAACGCAAAAGGCAATCTTGGCTCGTTTGGAGGGAAACTGGGAAAAATTTTCCTCCGCATACTCACCGATGCTCCTCAGGAACCCGCCCAATTCTTCTCCTTTCCCGGAGAAGCGAGCCGGAAATCCCCTCGCGCTCGCGGAGGGGCGTGGCGCAGCCGGGCTCTCATAGTCCGGCTTCTGTGGTGCCGAACCGCGAGGAGCGGCACTGAGCTTCCAGGTTCGGCTGCCGATCAATTGCGGTTGGCATCGCAGCTGGCCGAATCCGCTTTCGGTCGGTTCTTTTGTCAGGCTGATGGACAGGACGCGGAAGCGGAAATAACTCAATCATAGTTTATTCAGTCAGTTCAACAAAAGAAACACTTACAGTTGCATTGGCGAGAAAACAACCAAAGAATATCCATTTGAGAAAACGAAACTTAGAGTCCGAAAATGAAAGTAAAGCTGCAACGGCAAAGAGTAATCCGCACATAGACACTGAGTCTGGAAACAGAACCAGCGGGCAGGCTGGCGGTCGTGGGAACATGAGATGACCAGCATGACAATTCAAGAACCGACAGCCTGTGACTCGAGAACGTGAGTTTATATAGTCTAGTCCATAACGAGCCACAGCTGTCGGTGATCATGGCCGGCAAAGGATAACAAGGCAATGTGACAGCTACTGAGGGGGGCGTGGCAGGGTGAATCCCTGACAGCGGCCGAGGGAGGCGTGGCAGGGGAATCCCTGACACACCCAAAGATGGTATGACAAGCTCAAAAGTGTTGATTAATTTCCTAAAACATTAAAACACAATAATGGAATTGTTTGATATGGTTTGATATTTTTGTAAATAAAAAAAAATACTATTTAACCCCTTAGCCCTTAGCACCGCACCCGCACGACCGATATCCCATTGTTCAGAGGTGTTAATATTTAACAGTATATTAAATAAAAAGCGACAGGAGTAACCATGACTAACTATAATTATTCTAAACGTCAAAGCCTCAAGCAGTGATTTTAGATCACTATTTTTCAATGGAAAATGTATAATGAATAAGGCAGGTGTGGTTACGTTTTCTTATGCAACACCTGTCATTTCAAACCTTTTTATTTTCAGCCAGTAGTATAATAAAAACAAAATGATTGATGGAAAATGTAGCCAATGTGTGCAGGATTCTAACGATATATGGGAGAATTTTATTCCCCATTCTGCCTCTGGATAGTGTCCTCTTCGATTGGAGGCCCCTCTGTGCAGCTGGGGATGGTTTCTCATCAATGCCTTAAGTGGTTCCCTAAAATTCTGGAGTAAGAATGGAATCTTTGAGGATGGATTTGTACTGTAGTTAATGTCAACAGTCAGCTACACTGACTCAGGACTACAGTTTGCTTCTGATCACCATCACTGTACCCCGCAACATAGTTTATCTGCAATAAATCGTCATTTGGTGAAACCCTGATGAGGATGGGTTCCCGCTTGAGTCTGGTTCCTTTTAAGGTTTCTTTCTTATGCTATCTCGGGGAGTTTTTCTATGCCACAGTCGCCACCGGCTTGCACATTAGGGACAAACTTACACTTATAAAGAACATCTTATTCATTTTTATCACCACATTATCTGTTTAAAGCTGCTTTGAGATAATGTTCATTTTTAAAAGCACTATACAAATAAAAATACATTGAATAGAATAGACTATAGAAAATATATGAAAATATATGTATATACATGAATGGCAGATATTGACAGTACAACTTGAAGTGATTTAGTGTGATAGTCCTTAAAGTGTCCATGTGCAGTATGGTGTGGTTTAAAATAACACTGTGCTGTGCAAGTCCAGAGTTGAAGTGACAGTCCAGAGTTAAGGTGTCATAATAGTGCAAAAAACTTTCAAGGAGCAGAAGCGCTTCCCTGAACGCAACAAAGAAAATAGTCCATTAAAGGGTTGATGATAAATGTCATCAGTGATTATGCTCCACAAGTCGGCTGTGAGATGGAGAAGAAGGAAAAATTCTGAAGTGAATTAGATGAAGTGGCAGATGGTGTACCTAGGAATGAACGATTGGTGATCGGAGCAGACTTTAATGGGCATTTACGTAAAGGGAACAGAGGTGATGAGGAGATGATGGGTAGGTATGGCTTTAAGGAGAGGAATCGTCTCTAGGTTACGTATGTAAACCTAGTTCCCTGAGGTAACGTGACGCTGCGTGGAAACGCTTTGGGAACGCGCCTGAGTGTTTATGCTCTGAATAACGTGTGTAATCAGTCAAAAATTGGACGCTGGCCGTCACCGATGAGGTGACGTCACGACCAGGAGTATAAAATGCATATGAGAGAAGCCAGCGGCAGCTTCTGAAAGGGAGAAGGAAGCGCTGCAGGGACGCCGGAGGTGTGGCACAGAGACGCAGTGTCTCGTTCCCTCAGGGAACTAGGGGTACATACGTAACCTAGAGACATTCCCTTTCAGGAACTCGAGCTGCGTCGAAACGCTTTGGGAACGAGTGTCCAATCACGCTAGACTGACTAGTCCCTGCCCAGTGTGTATGTGACCACAGCTAGAGGAGGACCGAGGAGCCAGGAGTGGCACTGCGGTCCAGGTTATAGAACCGCACAAAGGTTTGTGGGGCGGACCAACCCGCAGCGTCACATATGTCCTGGGGGGGAACTCCAGAGGACCAAGACTTAGAGGCAGCCACGCTCCGGGTGGAGTGAGCTCTGACCCCGAAGGGAGCGGGGAGACCAGAGGACTCATAAGATGACGTGATAGCATCACCGATCCACCTGCTCAGAGTCTGCTTATTAGCAGGCAGGCCTCTCTTGGGAGGGCCATAGCAGACGAACAGCTGATGAGGCCTTCTCCAAGGACCCGTCCTGCGGACGTAAGTGTCCAGAGCACTTACCGGGCAGAGCCGGTTGAGCTTTTCCTGGTCTGGGGCCTGGAATGGTGGAGGATAGAACGCCTGTAGCCTAACGGGCCGTGAGACGACCGAGGGCACCTTGGGAATGTAACCCGTACGGGGGTAAAGGAGGGCACCAGCCATATCTGGGGTAAACTCCAGGAAGGAAGGGGCCACAGACAAGGTCTGCAGGTCCCCTAATCTTTTTATAGAGCAAATGGCCAACAAGAACGCAGTATTGATAGAAAGGTGCCTCCAAGATGCCTCGGCTAGAGGCTCGAAGGGGGGCTCAGAAAGGGCCCCCACAACGACGGCCAGGTCCCACCCAGGCACTCTTGGCCGTACTGGGGGCCTCAGCCCAGGCAGCACCCTGAGACGGCTCTAGGGGAGGCGAGACCTCCTGGACCACAGCGATGCCGGGTGGAAACCAAGGAGAAAGCTCGCTGGAGCTGGCCGTGCCCTGAAGCACCCGAGGGTGGCAGGGTTAACGGACCAGGTCCCTGAGGGGGCTGGGACAGGGCGGGCACCGGAAAAAGCGGTGTGACGCCCCTCCACAGCCAGATCCCCAGAAAGTTCCATGTCAGGATCTTTTCGCCGAAGCCTTCCTGTTAGAGATGACAGTCCTCAGATCTGTCACCTCACGAGGCTTCGACGCCGAGCGCCATGCAGGATTCCTCACAGGGGGAGAGCGAGTCGCGACACTGCGTTTCTGAACCCCCCCGATGGGACACGGAGGGCTGGGGCTGGGGCTGAGCCCGCCGAGCAGCCCCCTGTGAGCGGTGTGGGAGGTAACGCTGGAATGCCGCCACCTGTTTCTTATTTTCCTGAAACCTCGCAACCACCAAATGTACGGAATCGCCGAAAAGGCCAGACGGAGTTAGCGGAGCATCCAGCAATACCGCCCTGTCCCTATCAGACATGTCTGACAGTGTGAGCCACAGGTGCCTTTCTGTAGACACCAGGGCAGCCATAGACCGGCCAATGGCCCTAGCGGTCTCCTTAGTGGCTCTAAAAGCTAGATCCGCCGTACGGCGCAGCTCATCAAAATGGCCGTCTACGGCACCCCCCACATCCAATTCACGCAGCAGTTCAGCCTGATACACCTGCAACACCGCCATGGTGTGTAGGTAAGCAGCAGCTTGACCTGCTGAAGCATAGGCTTTACCCACGAGTGCAGAAGTGCTGCGTAGGGGCTTTGTGGGCAATGTCGCGGTCTTAAGAGAAGAGATGACTCCGGGAGAGAGATAGGTGGCAGGTGTCTCTTCAACCTGAGGCATAGCCTCATAACCATATTTTTTCCGCCCAAAAATGTGGGAATACACAGTAGAAGTGGGGTGAAGGGGCGGGCTGAGTAAGGTTTAACCCACGACCTAGACACCTCGGTGTGTAGCTCGGGAAAAAATGGAAGACCCCTACGCGGAGGTTGTGACCCGGGTGTCAGAAAGCGCTCATCTAATTTACTAGATGAAAGCACTTCCTGCTCATGAGTGAAAGGAAAAATTTATATGACTGTGGTGAGACCTACGATGTTGTACAGTTTAGAGACAGTGGCATTGAGTAAAACACAGGAGGTGGAGCTGGAGGTAGCAGAGTTGAAGATGTTGAGGTTTTCATTGGGAGTGATGAGGATAGACAGGATTAGAAATGAGTTTATTAGAGGGACAGCGCATGTAGGACGTTTCAGAAAAGTGTAGGACGTTTCGGAGGGAGGAGAGATTGAGATGGTTTGGACATGTGCAGAGGAGGGACATGGGTTATATCGGTAGGAGAATGCTGAGAATGGAGCTACCAGGAAGGAAGAAAAGAGGAAGGCCAAGGAGGAGGTTCATGCATGAGGTAAAGGAAGACATGCAGGTAGTTGGTGTCACAGAGGCAGTTGTGCTGTGGCGACCCCTAATGGGAGAAGCCGAAAGAAGAAGCAGAAGCAGAAGAACTTTGAAAAATAGACAGTAAAGCTCAAAGTGTTTTCTTTTAAAAGATTTTTAAATTGTGTATGTAGCCCACATTTATCAGGAACTGTGAACATTAAAAGTTAGGTAGGGCATTTTCAGCCGTGAGAAAACAAAAACTGTTGCGAAGGCTAATATGTTAAAGTACTCTCTCATGTGTCATGTTTTGTCAAAGCCAGGTCATTTTCTGCCGCAAAAATAGACAGTAAAGCTCAAAGTGTTTTCTTTTAAAAGATTTTTAAATTGTGTATGTAGCCCACATTTATCAGGAACTGTGAACATTAAAAGTTAGGTAGGGCATTTTCAGCCGTGAGAAAACAAAAACTGTTGCGAAGGCTAATATGTTAAAGTACTCTCTCATGTGTCATGTTTTGTCAAAGCCAGGTCATTTTCTGCCACAAAAATAGACAGTAAAGCTCAAAGTGTTTTCTTTTAAAAGATTTTTAAATTGTGTATGTAGCCCACATTTATCAGGAACTGTGAACATTAAAAGTTAGGTAGGGCATTTTCAGCCGTGAGAAAACAAAAACTGTTGCGAAGGCTAATATGTTAAAGTACTCTCTCATGTGTCATGTTTTGTCAAAGCCAGGTCATTTTCTGCCACAAAAAATAGACAGTAAATAGAAAGAGAAAAAGCTGTTCAAAGCTGTTAAAATGTACAATCTAATTCCAAAAAATGGTATTCTGGTTAAAATACCAACATAATGCAGTTCTTTGAAAAAACCCAATTTTATTCATGAAATCTTTTCATTTATTTGTTTGAACTGAGAAAATGTTCAAATTTATAAAAAAATAGAGGTATAAAATTTAGAGCTGTAGCTATCGATTATTTTAGTAATGAAGTATTCCTCCAATATATATATATATATAGAGAGAGAGAGAGAGAGTGTTGGGAAACGTTACTTTTAAAAGTAACGCATTACAATATTTATTTACTCCCCAAAAAAGTAATTACGTTACTTAGTTACTTTTTATGAAAAGTAACACGTTATATTACTTTTGCGTTACTTGTATCTCTTTCACGCCTTACAGGTGTAACAGGTGTAATATAGATAATTGCCATTAAGAAATAAGTTATATTAGGGCAAAAGACATGTGTGTGCTGCACACCGGTGATGTGGAGGGAGAACATACCTTTCGCTGTCATCTCATAAAATATCAAGCAATTCCATAAATATGTCCTCGTCCTTGTCTACATCATTCTCTGCTTCATCATCAGCTTGAAACATTCTGAATGCTTTTACAAAGTTCGCACTATTATCAGTGACCGTGGCAGTTTATCTTCCCACAAAGAGCAAATGAGCTGTGAATTTGCTCTCTAGCTCCGCTGCGATGGCATCATACATGTGTCTCCCACAGAAAACTTTTATTCTGAGCAGTCAATAGATCTGCAGTGGTGGAAAGTCGGCAAAAGTTTTCTATATTTCCATACATGCAACATTGCATAATGTTGCATATATTCAACATTATACACACACACACACACACACACACACACACACACACACACACACACACACACACACACACACACACACACACATCTGTAGTGCTGTGCTTTGCATGCAGATGGTTTTTTTTTTTAAGTGGTATTTTTTGCAGTTGACAAGAGCTTTTCACCAACACATAATCTACACTAAACCATTATTCCTTTCTCCTTTTCCTCGACTATTTCAAAATAATAAGAATACTTCCATCACAGTAATGTAATGCTCTGGTTTGCCATCTCCGCTTTTGACCAACTTCTGTTCCGGCGGCTCGCACGTGTGAGTGCGCGATTCTACGTGACTACGTTCATTTTAATTCAGTATTGATTTTTTCATGCAAAATAATTTAACTGAAATGTAACTCGCATTACAATGGAACCTCGGAGTTCGCGGCCTCAGCGCTCGCGACTTTGCATGCTCGCGACTTTCATTCCGACCGGCGACTCTCATTCAGATCAGCTCGTGAGCAACCGTGAGCTGCTCAAAACGCTAGTTTTAACATTTCTAATCAAGGTTTATCTCATTAAAATTGTCTAAAAATGCTTTCAAACTATTTTTATTATGTATTATTCATTTAAACTATAAAATATAACATATACAGTACTGTATGACAAATAAATTAGCATTGTCTTCAACAAAAAAGAACCATTTTACGTTCACATTCTTTCGACCAATCACGAACCGAATACGAATGCCTAAGCCAATAGCATCACGGCATCTTCGTTTCCCTCGGAACAAAGGCATTGAGATTCTATTCATTCGCTAGCACCCAGATGTACTGTACCTGTATCCGTTGTGATCGCATTATTCGCAAGTGAATAGTGATTGTTTTTATCAAAATCGTGTGGATTGAACAATAAATACAATGGCCCCTAAACGTCCATCATCATCACCAAGTGGTGGAGAGAAAAAAAAGCGTTCGATGTCTGTAATGAACCTTCATCAAAAAGTTGAAGTTTTGGACATGCTTCGTGGAGGAATGTCGAATAGTGCGGTTGGAAAGCGTTTTGGTGTTAATGAAAGCACAATAAGATCAATAAAAAAGAAAGAGAGTGAAATACGGCAGGCAGTTACTATGAGTTTTAAAGAAAGTGCGAAATATGCAACGAAAGTGAGAGATATAAATATTATCAAGATGGAAAGTGCTTTGTCTCTGTGGATCGACAACGCTCGGAAAAAAAATTTCATGCTCGATGGTAATATCATACGTGAGAAGGCTCTGTCTTTATTTAATAAAATCCAAAGTGAAGCAGAAGAGAGAGCAAGCACTTCAAGCCAACCCCAAGCAGGAACATCACAGCAACAGGACTTTCATGCAAGCAGAGGATGGCTACAGCGCTTCTTAGAAAGATTTCAGATGAAAAGCGTTCGATTGCACGGTGAAGCGGCATCTGCTGATATCGAAGCGGCAGAGAAATATCCAGCAACGCTTCAGAAAATTATAGAAGAAAATGGATACCACCCAGAACAAATTTTCAATATGGATGAGACAGGCTTGTTCTGGAAAAAAATGCCATCCAGAACTTATATCATGAAAGATGAGTTAAAGGTTCCAGGATTTAAAGCGCAAAAAGACAGAGTGACTTTAATCATGTGTGGCAATGCAGCTGGGCATATGATAAAACCCGGCTTCATATATAAGTCTGCTAATCCACGGGCCTTAAAAAATAAAAATAAAAATTTGTTGCCTGTCTTCTGGATGTCGCATCCAAAAGCATGGATAACGAAGACATTAATATCAAACTGGTTTCATCAGTGTTTCATTCCTGAAGCACGCACACACCTACATGATTTGGGAATGGAGTTCAAAGTCTTATTAATCATAGACAATGCTGGTGGTCACGCAGTGGACTTGAAGTACAAAGGCGTTCAAGTAGAGTTTCTGCCTCCCAACACCACCTCACTTCTGCAGCCCATAGAGAAAGGGGTTATCCGTGCCTTCAAGGCACTTTATACAAGAAATTCTCTTCAACACCTTGTTACTGCAATGGAGCAGGATGAAGATTTCTCCATCAAGGCATTTTGGAAATCTTTTTCCATTGCATCGTGCCTTAAGGTAGTTGAATCTTCGTTCAAAGATCTCAAGAAACAGACAGTAAATTCTTGCTGGAAGAATTTACTGCCTATGTTTGTGAATGATCACAAAAGCTTCTCTCCAGAAGATATTCAGTCTAATGCTGTACAAAATGCAGTGAAGCTTGGAAAATTGTTGGGAGGTGAAGGCTTCACTGACATGACAACGGAGGAACAATGCTTTGGGAACGAGAGGTCAAGGTGAACCAGCCCACAGTGTTGCAGATGTCATGGA
The DNA here is from genome assembly GCF_014805685.1 of Silurus meridionalis. Lineage (NCBI taxonomy): Eukaryota > Metazoa > Chordata > Actinopteri > Siluriformes > Siluridae > Silurus > Silurus meridionalis. The sequence goes on from NC_060899.1 coordinate 7,242,319, forward strand.
GCAAAACTCCAGAGGACCAAGCCTTTGAGGATGCCACACTCCGGGTCCAGTGCGCTCCGACCATGAAGGGAGCAGGGTGACCAGAGGACTCATTAGAGGATGCAATTGCATAGACAACTCACCTGCTCAGCATCTGCTTGTTTGGGAGGCCTCTCCTCTGAAGCCATAGCAGTTGAACAATTGTTTAAGTCCAAGTCCCACACAGGCACTCTAGGTTGCACCGGAGGCCTCACCCTCTGGGTGCCATGAAGAAAACTTGTCACTAGCGGGTCTCTGCCCAGTGATTGCCCTGCCACAGGGCATGATGCGCCAAAATGGCGAACGCATAGACTTTGAGGGTGATGGAGCCAACCCTCTGGCTTTTGAGTTGCAATCAGGTCTACCTGAGCCCTGCCAAATTTCTCCCAGATCTGCTCCACTACATGAGGGTGGAGACGCTATTCCCCAGTTCTTAGCCCCTGTCTTGAAAGGGCATCTGCTGCTTTGTTTAGATTGTTCGGGATATACGATCCCCACAAAAAGAGCAGCTTGGGCCCACAGGACGATCTGGCATGCAAGCATGTAAAGACCTGCCTGGTGGTTGATGTGAGAGACCACAGAGGTGTTGTCCAAGTGGATCACCTCTGAGGTCCAACAGGAAATGCTTCAAAGCTGGAAACATGGCCAGCATCTCTAGGCAATTGATGTGACACAGCAGATGGGGCCCTCCCTATAGACTTTGGGCGGAGCACTCATGACTGCTTCCCAACCCTTGAGGGACGCAGCCGTCATTAGAATTATGCAACAACTGAAAACTCCCAACATGGGGCCCTGAGTTAGAAACCCAGGATCTCTCTAGACATCTAAGGCACGTAGGGCTTGCCGTGTGACCTTGATTGTAAGGAGCGGATTGCCTCTTTGAGAAAACCTTTGGGTCCCACTGAATTGGTCTCATGTGCAGGAGGCCAAGTGGAACAACATTAGACGCTGCTGCCATAAGCCTCAGCAGTCTCTGGAACTGCTTGACAGTGAGTGACTGCCCTTCTCTAATCCTCCTGATGGCCGTAAGGATGGACGCAATGCGGGCAGGAGATAGCTGCGCATGCATAAGAGTCAAATCCCATATGACGTCTAAATAAGCGGTTCTCTGTAACGAAGAAAACACACTCTTTTTGCCATTCAGCAAAAACTCATGCTCCTTTATGTGAGCGAGAACGACAGCTTAAAACCAGACCGCTAAATGCTCTGATTGAGCTAATATCAACCAATCATCGATATAATTTAAGGATATAGTTTAAGGCACAGCTCTGTCCCAATCGGAAAGATCTGATAGGGTGAGCCATAAGTGCCTTTTGGTGGAGGCTAGGGTGGCCATAGCGGTCTCTTTTGTGCTTCCTGGACCTCCTGGCCGCCCAAATGCCCCTCATGTCTAGCTCTTGCAGCAGGTCAGCCTGATACACCTGTAACATCGCCATGGTGTGTGGGCATGCAGCGGCTGGACCCGCCGAGGTGCAAGCCTTACCCGCCTCGGCAAGAGCTGGGCCAGAACCGCAAGGAGCAGGGGCCCACCGGGAGCAGAGCGTTCACATTGACATGCGAGCACAATGTGCACAGTCGGCTCACTCACCCCAGGCAAGCCACACACAGCCGAAAAGTGTGCTTTGTTTACTTGCTTGCCTTAATTTTTTCACATATATTAAACAAATATGGACAGACAATACACACAGCGCTTCATAAACAAACAGAAGCTAGCGTTGCCTTACGTCCATGCACTTTTAATAGCTTCCTGGTCGTGACGTCACCCCGTCTGTGATGCCTCACTTCGACTGATTACACACGTGATTCAGAGCGAGGACAACCGTTTCCAAACCGGAACCGTTTCCAAACCGTTGTTGACGCAGCTTGAGTTCCTGAAAGGAAACTATGTTGCTGGACTGAAGTTTGAAGCTGTTTGTATATGGCCACCTCTGCTTCATCTTGTTTCGTCTCCTCCAGAGCTGGTTGTTAGACAGAGTTTTCTCCAGGGATCAGAGACTTTTAAAGAAGACGTTTGATATTATGCAATTCTATTGAATGTAGACTATTTCATTGTCAATGTTTAAAGCTTTCTGGCACTACAGAGGGGGTAGCGCTGCCGGATTGACCGGATTAAATCAGAATTGCGTAAAAAAAAAAAAACTCTGTGAAAAACATGCCTGGAAATTGCAAAAAAATAAAATAAAATAAAAAATTGGAATTGTGAGAAACAAAGTAAAAAATGTGCTTGCATATGAATCTTTCAATAATAACTGTACGCGGGGAGTTAAATGGACTACACAAAGCACAGAGGCAAGTGATTTGCCTCAATAATTTTTTTTGTATTTGAATTACTCGAGTTACTCAATGAATTGTTTTAGCCCTTATAACATTATGACAATATAACTATGACCGGTGAGTGAATTCTAACTGATCTAATGAAAGAAGTGTTACATACAGCTGGTGAGCCTCTTTTGAATATTATTAATTCCTCACTATTATAAGTCACGTCTCTAAACCTCTCAAGTTAGCAGTTATTAAGCCCCTCATTAAGAAACACAATTTTAATCCAAACACACTATCAAATTACAGACCTATTTAAAATCTCCCACTTATGTCTAAGATTTTGGAAAAGATTGTGTCTGCCCAGTTATGTTCCCACTTACAAGAGAACAACATCTTTGAAGAGTTTCAGTTAGGATTTAGGCCCCATCATAGCACAGAAACTGCTCTAGTTAAAATCACTAATGACCTGTTTTTAGCTTCAGACCAAGACTACATCTCTCTGTTAGTTTTGCTAGATCTTAGTGCGGCATTCGACACTATAGATCATTATCTTTTCCTTGGCTTACAAAATTACATCTGCATTCAGGGACAGGAATTTAGTTGGTTTAAATCCTACCTGTCTGATCGTTACCATATTGTAGACTTAAATGGAGAGCTATCCAGGTTAATGAAAGTAAATTATGGGGAGCCACAAGGTTCAGTTCTAGGACCCCTGCTTTTCACAATATACATGCTTTCCTTGGGAAATATTATTAGGAGGCTTGGGATTACCTTCCACTGTTATATGCTGATGATACCCAACTATATATCTCATAAAAACCAGACGATACAGCTCAATTGGCTCAGGTTACGGAGTGTGTCAAAGAATTAAAAGATTTGATGACCCATAACTTTTTATTATTAAATTCTGATAATATTATCTGATAATAAGATTTTGCTTTTTCGTGCAAAACCAGTACACAGAAGCTCCAGCAATTCAATTTGCATTTAGAAGGATGTACTGTAACTACAAATTCAACAGTAAAAGACCTGGCAGTTATTTTAGACACCAACTCGTCTTTCAAAAATCATATCAACCATATTATAAAACAGCCTTCTTAGCCAACCTTAGAAATATTGTTAAGCTAAAAAACATATATCTGATATAGAGAAGATCGTCCATCCATTCATGACCTCCAGACTTTTGTTATGCATTACTAATCATTAATAAATTAATAAAGCTACAGTTAGTACAGAATGCAGCATCCAGAGATCTCACAAGGTCATGAAAATATGACCATATAACACCAATCTTATCATCCCTACACTGGCTACCTGTTAAGTTTCGAATCGACTACAAAGTACTGCTACCTACTTACAAAACACTAAATGGTTTGGCTCCCGTGTATTTATTTAGAAATGACATTTCTTATAATCTTATATTCCGGTGCTCATGTTAGTTCTCACTTTCCAGTGTTCTGTATTGTTTGAAGACTATTATTACACTCTTGATATCACCCAAATATGGATGGGTTCCCCCTTTGAGTCTGGTTCCTCTTAGGGTTTGTTCCTCATAACATCTAAGGGAGTTTTTCCTTGACACAGTCGCCATAGCTTGCTCATCAGGGATAAATACACATTGTTCACCTTAACTCTTAAATTTTGTAAAGCTGCTTTGAGACAATGTCCGTTGTAAAAAGTGCTATAAAAATAAACTTGACTTGACTTGACGACTTGAATAACACAAATTATCTCTTCATCATGGCACCTGTTAGCAGGTGGGATATATTAGACAGAAAGTGATCATTTTGTCCTCAAAGTTGATGTATAAGAAGCAGGAAAAATGGTCAAACTTAGGGATTTGAACAAGTTTGACAAGGGCCATATTGTAATGACTAGACGACTGGGTCAGAGCATCTCCAAAACTACAGATCTTGTGGGGTGTTTCTGGTCTGCATTGGTCAGTATCTATCAAAAGTTGTCTAAACGAAAGAACAGTGGTGTACCGGTGACAGGGTCATGGGTGGCCAAGTCTCATGGGTAGTGAAGATGGCCAGTGTGATCCAATCCAACAGACGAGCTACTATAGCTCAAATTGCTGAAGAAGTTAATATTGTTAATGATGGGTCAGAACTATTTTCGAAGCAAAAGAGATAAAGGAAACACAATATTAGGCTGGTGGTGTTATGGCTGATCAGTGGCCATAAAGTTATGCCTGGTCGATGTAAGATAGGTTTGAATTTGATGTCCACAACATGTCTGAAAACAGGGCCATGTTTACCACTGTGTAGCATCCCCCTTCCCACCAGTTTGTATACATTTGGAAACTCATGAGGAGACTCATTTGTAATCCATTTGTGTCTGATTCAGCATTCTAGCTGTTTGGTTGAAACATTGTATATGTTTTTATGTTCTACTGTAAATATATTTTGGGTTTAATTTTTTTGTTTTTGGAATTAGGGTTGTAAGTAATACCAGGAAATAACCTGTTTACAAATCAATAAACATAACTATCACCGATCCCCGGTCAGGGAACCTAACCCAGCCATTACTCTTGGTGCCGGTCCCAAGCCCAGATAAATGGGGAGGGTTGCGTTAGGAAGGGCATCCAGTGTAAAAACATGTGCCAAATCAAACATACAAATATGGATGATCCGCTGTGGCGTCCCCTAATGGGAGAAGCCGAAAGAAAGAAAGTTTTGCTGTGGTATACATAGAATAAAACACTACAGGTTTTGCTGTTAAAGGAAAATATTAAACATACATCAGATCAAGACTGGGGAAACATTGCTTCTGCTTGGTACTGAATGTAGGAGGTGGTGTTTTAAAGTAGTGTCTTTTATAGACAACAGTTACTGCATTTTAGGGAATAGAGTGAGCTTGAACAAAGCAATGGTCCTATGCTTAAAATAAGTCAGGTGTTCCTACCATTTTGGGGCAAATGACCCCAAATAGATATTAATAATTTTCTGTGGCCCCAAGCTTTGAGCACCCTGAAGTTTTTTAATTGTATTTGAAATATGCTACAATGGAAGTATAAGACATTAATGGGAAAAACAAAGGGCTCCCTACTATATATTGCTTTATTTATTAGGGCTTAAATAAAAATTGCATGGTCAAACATAATAATCAGGTGGAAAAAACAAGTACACACTTCCAATTCTCACATACATTAACACAGGGGTCACCAACCTTTTTGAAACTGAGAGCTACTTCTTGGGTACCGATTAATGTGAAGGGCTACCAGTTTGATACACACATTTTTCAGTTTGCTCTGAAATAACTAATTTGCCCAGTTTACTTTTTATCATGTTATTATCAATAATTAATGATATTCATCTATGTGAAGACACTGATCATGTTAATGATTTCTCATAATAATTATCAACAATGATTTAACAAAGTATCAAACAGCTATTTTTAGAAAAGTCCTGCGGGCTACTCATGTGGTCCTTGCAGGCTACCTGGTGCCCGCGGGCACCATGTTGGTGACCAATGCATTAACATAACCTAACCATAAACATGCATACAGAAAGGACAAATGCCTAACAAGATATAGGTGAGGGTTATTTCTGGTGGTAAGTTGACTAAAGACTAACCAATTATTATGGCTGCCAATAAGAAATAAAAAAATAAAAGGCTATGCATCCTTTATAACTTGTATGTCTAATATTACTAATGTATGCCCCATATAACTAAAATACACAATTACATATTCCATGCACTGGGAATAGAATAGTCTTTATTTGTCATGTACACATTACAGCACAGTGAATTTTTTTTTTTCACATATCTTGTTCAGAAGCTGGGGTCAAAGCACAGGGTCAGCCATGATCCATTTCCCCTGGAGCCTAGAGGGTTAAGGGCCTTGCCTAATGGCCCAAGAGTGGTAGCTTGGCAATAACAGGGCTTGAATTCCAAACCTTCTAATTAGTATCCCAGCACTGAGCTACCACTCCAATCTAGAGGGACATTTTTTTACATACCCTGTGCCATATATTGTAGGGTAATGCCCTTTAATAAAATGTATATTCTAGTCTCAAAGACAAACCAGCTATTATAGTTTCACAATCCAGTGCACTCTTAGTGCCTGGTCCAAGCACGGATAAACGCGAAGGGTTGCGTTAAGATGGGCATCCAGTATAAAACGTGTGTAGCATCTGGGTAGGATTATTTGTTGATTTGCTGAATCTCATGTCCCAGACACCACTTTTAACCTTTAACAACTGCATATCAATCACAGATTGGACCTCACAGCCTACACTTGTATTGGGGGTTTCATACCCCCCCACACCAAAAGGCTCAAAACAGGACAGTTTTTGTTCTCTCCACCTAGCCTTAAAGGAAATTCTAATGGGGGAGGCTTTTTATCAACCAAAGTAGCGAGTTGTTTCTTTCTTGGTCAAGGAGATAACCTTTCCTAGATTTGATAAAAGATTATACTGTCTGCTCGGTGGAAAAACAGATAAAATAATTGTACCATAATTCTATTATCTGAAACTTAATTTAAATATTTATAGTTAATTATAACCAGTAATAATTACTCATAAATTATTCGCTACATGTGCCAAATCAAATATGTGGATCACGAATCACAATTTCATATCGGATAGGTCGAGGCCCGAGTTACCAACGACCGCCACAGGTATTGTTAGCCAACAGGGTACCGAAATTGGAATTTACGCTACTGTTGGCCCAAGGAGGAGGAGGAGAAGGAGAGGAGGAAGACATTTACAGACAGCAGGGAAAGGAGATGTGTAAGAAAGTGGAGGTTAGGGTGGGTGCTTTAAACGTTGGAGGTTAGGGTGGGTGCTTTAAACGTTGGTACTATGACTGGTAAAGGGAGGTTGTTAGCTGATATGATGGTGCGGAGAAAGGTATACATGTTGTATGTTCAGTAGACCAACTCGAAAAGGAGTAAGGCCGGTAACCTTGGAGGTGGTTTTTAACATTTCTACCACTGTGTGGATGGAAAATTAAATGGTGTAGGTGTAATCCTGGGGGAGGATTTTAGTAAGAGTGTAGTGGAGGTGAAGAAGAAGAGGAGGAGAGTGAGAACTAAAAGAAGGACATGATGGTGGAAACTGAAGGTAAAATTCAGGTAAGAGGTCAGATAGGGGTTTGGTGGTGGTGAAGTGGTGCTGGATGATTGGGCAACTACTGCAGAAGTGATAAAGGGGGAACAGCTAGAAAGGTACTTGGTGTGACACCTGGAAAAGAGGAAGGAAGACAAAGAGACATGGTGGTGCAATAAAGAAGTGCAGGAAAGCATAAGGAGAAATAAAGGATGTGCTGCAAGTAAGAGCAATAAAAGATGCAGATGGAAGTGTAATAACTAGTGAAGAGAGTGTGAAGGTGAAGTGAAGAGAGTATTTTGAGCAGCTGATGAATGAGGAAAATAAAACAAAGTGAGGGTTGGATGATGTGGAGATGGTAAAGCAGGATGTGAATAGGATCAGTAAGTAGGAAGTGAGAGAGCCGATTAAAAGGGATGAAGAGTGGAAAGCCGGTTGGGCCAGATGACATACCGGTAGAAGCATGGATATGTTTAAAAGAGATGGCAGAGGGTTTTTTAACCTGATTGTTTAACAAGATTCTGGAAGGTGAGAGAATACCTAAGGAATAGAGAAGTGTGCTGGTACCTATTTTTAAGAACAATAAATATGTGCAGACCTGCAGTAGCTACAGGGGAATAAAATTGATCAGTTACACCATGAAGTTATGGGAAAAAGTAGTGGAAGCCAGGCTGAGAGAAGAGGTGACAATCTGTGAGCAACAGTATGGTCTCATGCCGAGGAAGAGCACTACTCCGCAAAATATGCTTTAAGAATGTTAAAACAGAAGTATAGAGGAGGTTAAAAAAGGAGTTGCATTTTGTGTTTGTGGATTTGGAGAATGCGTACGACTGGGTGCCAAGAGTTAAGTTGTGGTATTTTATGAGAAATTTAGGTGTGGCAGAGCAGTATGTGAGGGTGGTGCAGGACATGTATGAGGACAGTGTGACAGCAGTAAAGTGTGCAGCAGGAACAACTGCATCAAGGATCGGCTCTGAGCCCTTTCCTGTTTGCAGTGGTGACGAACAGGTTGACGGACGAGGTCAGACAGGAGTCTCCATGGACTATGATGTTTGCGAATAATATTGTGATTTGTGATGAGAATAGGTAGCAGGTTAAGAAGAGCCTAAAGAGCTTGAGGTTTGTGCTGGAGAAAAGGGGAATGAAAGTCAGTAGGAGTAAGACAAAGTACATGTGTGTGAATGAGAGAGAGAGAAGTGGAGTGGTGCGGTTGCAGGGAGAAGAGGTGGTGAAGTTGGATGAGTTTAGGTACCTGGGGTCAACAGTGCAAAGTAATGGAGAGTGTGTTAGAAAAGTAAAGAAAAGAGTGCAGGCAGGGTGGAGTGGGTGGAAAAGAGTGGCAGGAGTGATTTGTGATAGAAGAGTATCTGCAAGAGTGAAAAGGAAAGTTTATAGGACTGTGGTGAGACCTGCTTTGTTGTATGTTTAGATTTTAATTGGGAGTGCCTAGGATGGACAGGATTAGAAACTAGTTTATTAGAGGAACAGTGCATGTACGACATTTTAGGGACAAAGTGAGGAGAGGAGGGACATGGGGTATATCGGTAAAGGAATACTGAGGATGGAGCCAATAGAAAGGAGGAAATGAGGAAGGCCAAAGAGGAGGTTTATGCCTGTGGTGAAGGAAGACATGCATTTAGCTGGTTTAAATGAGGCAGATGTAGAGGACAGAGTAGTATGGAGACAGATGATCCGCTGTGGCAACCCCTAATGCGATCAGCCGAAAGAAGAAGAAGAAGAAGATTCTAGTCTCAAAGACATCACAGATTTCAGTAGTTTTAAAACTGTATTTTAATAAATTTTTATATTATATATATATATATATATATATATATATATATATATATATATATATATAAGTGAACCCTCCATATTCTCGCTTTGTCTTAGCATTTTTTAATGGTTATGTCGACTTTTTTATGTCGCCGAACCCTAATATCTCCAGCACAAGGGGGGAAAAATTTGCCATTTAACGTCAGTTATCTCGATCGGTGCTGTGCAGCCGCAGAAGAACTCGCGAAAGTGGCGGAAAAATCAAGCCTTACAGATGCTACAGGTGTTGTATTGTATACTGGTGAATCTCTGCTGTTAGTTAGTGCACATATGCCTTTTGTTGTTAAATGTTATGCGATGAACGGGAGGCGAAAGCCGCGCTTAAAAGGAGCGCAGCGCAGAACGTGGGATGAGCAGCAAAAGCATAGAATGAACAATGGCAGGATCGGGGGAAATTTTCATTTATCTCGATCATCGGTTATCTCGATGCTTTTTGGCAACCCCCTAGGACATCGACATAACCGGGTTCCACTGTATATATATATATATATATATATATATATATATATATATATATATATATATATATATTATTGAAACCTCTAGTTTTGTAACCTGAATATATAACTTTTGTGACTATAAAATGCAGTCTGTTACAGCACACCTCATCATGTTTATTACTTGTGCAATAAATAACCTTGAGTAAAAAAAGCCCATTCTATCACAAAGATTTTCCATTAAAATGTCAGTTAAATGTATGCATGTCAGTGTATTTTGAGAACCAAAAAATAACTATTTTTGTTTCACTTAAAATTTCAATTACATTTAAAAACAAGTTGTGTTGTAAATTACACAAAAAAATTGTACTCTGTTTTGCCATTATTGTTGCTAATGTTTGTCCATCCATAATCTATTATGAAGGGCTACTATTAACGATTAAAAATAAAACAAATTATATAATATAAAAAATATAAATTATATACATGTTTTGCTATTTTTATTTAATCAGATGTTTTATTAGATAGTGTCAAATTCAGGATCTGACACAAACATTGCATTTGGAAAGCACTGAGCTTGTTCAGTTTTGATTTATACATGGTCTACGTCAAAGCAGTCTCACGGTCTCAGATCAAAGCAGGATTGGCAGGATCAGAGTCTGCTTATCCAATCCTTCTGTGAGCCTCTGTGGTAAAAACCACTTTTTTTCTCATGGACCAGCAATTGATTTTTTAAACCTGTTTAATGCAGACACCACTGAAATAAATACTGGCTTGTGATACATCTGTTATTAATATCTTTGACTTCTCCAATTTGAATACTCAGGCCAACGAATGGGTGATGCGGGCAATATGACATCTGTGGCCTAAGCATTGTCATCTACAAAGACGGTAATTCAGTATTTGGCAGGTCGAGCCTTCTTTGAGACTGACCACTTTACAGGACAATGACCAATGTTGTCTTCCACGATTGCCTTCCTCACAGAGATGGCAAAAGTACACACATACTTCACTTAAGTAGAAGTACAAATATTCATGTTTTAAAATACTCAGGTAAAAGTTGAAGTACTGACTACCCTTTTGTACCCAAGTTACAGTAAAGAATTTTGGGCTCTGACACTTAATTAAGTAAAAAGTAGTATTAATACCACCTGTTTTGGTAGTGTCACGCTGGTAACTGGACGCCACATAATTTAATTATTAGGGTTGTTAATGAATTAAGATATTTGATTGCGCTGTTCTAAATGTACCTTAAATACTCTAATCAACATGGGCATGGACAAATATTGAAGCTTTATGCGAATTCCTGTTTATTATTTATGAAACCAAATGAAAATGTAAGAAGTAGAAAGTACAAATATTTGTGAAAAAATTTAATTAGTAGAAGTAAAAAGTTATAAAAAGTAAAAAAAAAAATAAATAGTGAAGTAAAATACTGATCTCAGAAAAATCTACTTGAGTACAGTGACGAAGTATTTGTACTTCATTACTTCCCAACTCTGCTTCCTCATGTGGCTAGCATTTGTTTTGTACACAAAATGTTCAGTTTGTAAAGTCAATGTAGCAGGAAATCTCTTTCAACCTTGACTGCTTTGGCTGTGATTCCATACCTGGCATGTTACCATTCTTTAAATTTCAGACTGCAGTTTGCAATACATACTGTAGATAGGTAGATCAACTTTCAAAATGTCAAACACCACCAGCTCAATGGGTGGTGAATCAACACATGGCATAAATGGTGGGTCATAGTTGTAAAGCTCCTCAAAAATGTCTTTACAGCACAGATGCTAAGTGGATAATTGCACTTAATTTTCAATCTTTCCTACCAGTTTAATAGCTACTGAATATTCATATTTTAAGGTACAGCTTCTTCCACATCAGCTGCCACTTTGCAAATGGGTGGGCATATTGGTTTGGCACAGTAATAGCAAATTTGCACATAATAGCATTTAAGGTTTGACTTAGTGTCAAATTAATATCTTATGATTAGGATAATGTGGAAAAGTGATTTAATATTGTAATCTGGAACTTCTCCTTTCTGTTTCAAAAGGTAGTCATTATCATTGATATCACTGTGACCAAAATAGCCCATTTATTTTTCACATCCTGATCAATCCAGAACCGGTATGTCATTAAAGTCACCAGCCAGCATGATCATGTTGGTTTGTGAAATGGTGTCCAGCATCTGTTGGAGCTAGCCATAGAAATTATCCTTGATCAAGACCTGGGTGGGACCTGAGCGAGACCTGGCATCAGCTGGAAGGCAGTCACACTTCTTGCTGTTCAATTGATGAACCATTTAACACCAGCTTTTTGTTTTTCTCCACAACTACTGCCAGTTAGATCGTTGTCCTTCCAGAACCAATGAGTTGTAGTTCTTATTAGAATTTAATGGAGATTTTGCAGTGTAACACTTCCATGGCAATGATTTTCTTTTGGTCAATGTAGTGACCAGTCTGCATGTTCCATGTAGCAATGCAAAGTTCCATTTTTGCTATAACTAATTTGTTATTTTGGCCAGTAGTACACTTCCTATACTAGTAGTATTGGTTTCTTGCCTAGTTTCTCTAGTAAACTGGTTCTGGAAGTCTCGGCATCCACCCTTCTATTTTTTCAGCCGGACTGGCCTTGGCAGAGTTATATAATGATTGTATAATGGTTTTAGCTCTAATCACTTTGAGATTCTTGCTGTGGATATTTTTTGTTCAAAATTAGTTAATGGTTTATCACAAATCAAGCAGACAATTTTTTAGGAAGTATAAACAATTATTTCTACTGACAAAAAAAGTTAAGGGAGTGAATGAATGATATGTTGTTGAACACTTGGCTCATAATTAGATCTTAGAAGATATTTTGAGCAAATCAGGTCAACAGAATGCAATTTCATTCTTCATCTTTTTTCTCTTGATCTTTCTCTCTCTTCCTCCCTCTCTTCCTCTCTCTCTCTCTCTCTCTCTCTCTCTCTCTCTCTCTCTCTGTATTTGTAGACTTTTGTCTAATGCTTCTATTAGATATAATTCCTGTGCAAGCATTATTATTAGTAGCAGTTAAAATTCTATTGATCTTTTTTTTACATTTTTAAACTCTGTAATGCAAGCTTCTGCAATACAATTGTAAGCCTGAGTAGAGTTTTTAGTACTAGATTTCTTGAGCTATTGGCCTGGGGTTTTTTTTGCACACACCTTGTAAGCCTGCTACAGAAATAGTAATTGAAATCCACAACAAATGTGTGTCCTAAAATACTTGATTAACAGTGAAGAAACTGAATTAGGTGCAGCAGGAAACAAACATCCAACTCTCTTTTTACATGATACTGTTATCTGGAGACATTTAGAAAACCCTGGTTATGCTGCTGACACTTGCTAATAGAAGCACTTGCTCCTCGGGGAGAGACAGATTACTGGACCCTGTTTCCCTGACTACCACTTACTGACAAATGCTTTGTGTCATCTCTCGTCTGATTTACGGTGTATTTCAGCCAGGAGCTATAAATCACATTTATCTGCTTATACCCTCAGACAACGCACTGCATGCCTGAGTGCATGCTTATCCACAGGTACACTTGTGAAGTTCAAGGCTGATGTACTTTTGTTAGTATGAAATACTGTATATTTTTTCATGTCCTTCCACCTGCTAACATGTGATTTGTGCAAGCAAAGAGTACATCTCTGTCTAGCTGGTTATATGTTGTCTCCATTCACATTCTATGCAATGTATTTTATTAGTTATGATAAAAATGCTGGACTTACTTTTTAAGATGCTTATAAGTGTTTATTGTCCATAAGGTTAATCTGATGTTTGCCAGAGGCAAGAAAATCTGATGTGATTATGACAAACCCTACAGTATTTCAGCAGTGTTGCAAAACTAAACACGTTTCTATTATTCAGTATGTTTCTTAAATAAATAAACCGAAAAGTATAATAATCAATTGAGTTATCTAAAAACAGTTGCAATTTTTCTATCAGCTTGTTTTCACCTGTTTTACCTAATGCCACAGCAAAGTCCAGAATACAATATAAAAACATTAAGAAGCCTGATGTGATTCAAATGCAGCATGCCTTAACTCAACCCAACTCAACCCAACTCAACTCAACTCAACTCAACTCAACTCAACTTAACTCAACTCAACTCAACTAATGTTCCTTATTGTGATTTTTTACAGTGAACTACTGCTACCGAATTTAAAGGCAGTACGTGATCCTGACACACTTACACTGCAATTTGTCATTACTCTCCATATCCATCCTGTAGCCAGATAATATTGATACTTGTATGCATTGGCTTGCATTCCAAATCGCATTCTTACATACTATATCGTATACAGAAGCCTATGACACTAGTTATCGGGTTCATCTAGTTGAATAGTATCTATAAAAAGAAAGAAGAAGAACAGTATGCAAATGAGATAATAAGTAAACATACAGTAAAATAACATTGGCTTACACATATTGTGGCCACCATGAAGAATACCCCTCCAGACCACCAGAGGGAATCAGTACTCAGTGGATTTAATTTCTTCTTTGTAGTCTGTCCCAATTCACCCTCCACTAGTCCACACCTGTTTCCTGCTCCCAATGAACCACCCTATTTCAATTCTGATGTCTCCTTGTTCGTGTTTGAAGTACTTATTAGTTTTCTAGGTTGTTTATTATTAATTTCATTAATGTAATTTACAAGTCAAATTGCAGATCTCAAGCCACTTCTAAATAGTTTCACAGTTATCCTGGAATAATGCAGGCTATGTTACTTTATTACTTTTTTTTACCTGCCTATTCTGGATAAGCTATGTACTGTATCTAGTGCTGTGGTAACTGTAAATGGTGGGGATGGGGTTGAGGTGATGAGTGATGATCATATTTCTGATTTTTCACAGTTCTTGATCAAGCCCAATAGGTGTTCAATAGCTCACATTTATCTGGATTCTTCCATTTTGCTGCTCAGTGGTAGGTCCAGCAGATGGACAGGTCATGACACATCTATAGGAAGAATGAGTGTAGTGCATGAGAGAGTGATTTTTGCATTCTGTAAATTAGGCAGATCGTGCTCATGTAGACAAGAGATGCATTTATAATGACCTTTTATCATGGTCTTCAATGTGTTAGTGACATCCATCTGCTGTTTTTCTTACCTGTCTGTCACTCTTTTATCATTCAGCAAGATGTCTGCAGTTTGCTACAATGTGATATGCATTTGTAATGATGCTAAACTTAATCATCATATTGCAATGTTCTAAAGTGGATTGCCAGTTGTCATTTCACAATGTCAGTTTACTGTTATAATTTATTGCATTGCACATATTTAATTTTAATTAGTTTAAGTCTGAACCACTGTTAAGCACATTAAACCCCTTTTGCTGCAGCATTAATTAAAATATGCTCTTATAAATTTGCTTATGTTTTCATCTTTACCTGCATTAACATAAAATGAATTATTTAAAAGAACTGCAGTTAGAGTACTCATTTATTACACTTGTTTTAGCATTAGAAGACCATTCTGTTTAAAATTCATGTCAAAACCATTTGCTTGTTTCATTGTAAAGCTTACTAGGTTATTACCTTCATAATATCTATGAATAATCAAATGGACTTGTAGGTTTATAAAGATATTTGTTTTTTAACGACTTGATGGTACAATACCATAAATATAAAGCGTCACATACTGGGATTAGATATTTATATATACAGTTTATTATTATTTTGAATAAATAATTATTTACATTTCTTAATTTGGCAGATGCTTTATGCTTTTCGTAAACATATGCTATATAATATGTGTATATTGTGTATACACAGCAAACCAAACTTTAATTTCATGTAGTTATGGACCAACAAATGTTACATGGCCCCACTTGTACATGTTACATGGCAGCTGTAAGGCCATTTATGTCAAGTATAAGGTAAAGCCAGCTATAAACATACAAATTATAAAGCTAAAAAAAAAAAAAAAGATGAAATTTAAAATATTGTGTGCTATTACACTTACATTGAAAAGCATTAACTCTTAGCATTACACCAATTGGTACTAAGAATTGTAAAATAATAATTAAGTACTTATATTTACTAAAATACAGAGCCTGGAGAGGTAGAGATATGCGCTGGAGAGAAGGGGAATGAAAGTCAGTAGGAGTAAGACAGAATACATATGTGTGAATGAGAG
Source organism: Silurus meridionalis (assembly GCF_014805685.1). Classification (NCBI taxonomy): domain Eukaryota; kingdom Metazoa; phylum Chordata; class Actinopteri; order Siluriformes; family Siluridae; genus Silurus; species Silurus meridionalis. The sequence continues at coordinate 7,258,080 of NC_060899.1, forward strand.
GGAGGGCAGTGGAGTGGTGCGGTTGCAGGGAGAAGAGGTGGAGAAGGTGGAGGAGTTCAGGTACCTGGGGTCAACAGTGCAAAGTAATTGAGAGTGTGTTAGAGAAGTAAAGAAAAGAGTGCAGGCAGGGTGGAGTGGTTGGAGAAGAGTGACAGGAGTGATTTGTGATAGAAGAGTATCTGCAAGAATGAAAGGGAAAGTTTATAGGACTGTGGTGAGACCTGCGATGTTGTATGGATTAGAGACAGTGGCATTGAGTAAAAGACAGGAGGTGGAGCTGGAGGTAGCAGAGCTGAAGATGTTAAGGTTTTCGTTGGGAGTGACGAGGATGGACAAGATTAGAAATGAGTTTATTAGAGGGACAGCACATGTAGGATGTTTTGGTGACAAGGTGAGGGAAGCGAGATTGAGATGGTTTGGACATGTGCAGAAAAGGGACATGAATTATATTGGTAGAAGAATGCTGAAGATGGAGCCACCAGGTAGGAGGAAAAGAGGAAGGCCAAGGAGGAGGTTCATGGATGTGGTGAGGGAAGACATTCAGGTAGTTGGTGTGAAAGAGGCAGATGTAGAGGACAGGGTGGTATGGAGACGGATGATCCGCTGTGGCGACCCCTAATGGGAGCAGCCGATTTACTAAGATTTACTAAAATACAGCTGTCATCTTTGCAATTTTGATCATTTTTGGTAGGCTGATCCATTATAATAAACCAGTGAGAATAAAAGTATTATTTTTTGGAATTAATCCTTCTTACAAAATAAATGTGTAGAAATAAGTTTGTGTGCATTTGTGTGCATTCAAAACAAATTTTAAAGCTTTGTTGCTGTATTGCTCCCTCTCTCCAGACAGAGGCATAAAGACGATAGCTCTGAGTGCCTTCCTTGTACAAAGAGAACTGTAATTATTGCTACCTTTCTTCTAGCTCTTTCCGCCTCCCCAGGGAGTGGAGTCCCCATGTGCTTTACTCTCAGCCAAAGACCTAGAAATTTACACTACATGCATTGAGCACAAATAAGTCAATGGTACTGCCCAAAATCTCAAGAAAGGACCAGTTCTAGAAATATGCTGTCAAGAAACCAGAAATCCTATTATGTGAAATTTTACATATTCTTATGCTCTCCTATCTCTGAATACTAACGGTCTGAGCATACATGAGTATACTTCTGTCTGCGGAGGTTCCTATTCACCCACTCAACTGCAAGCTGGAGAAAAGTAAAAAAAAAAAAAACAAAGCCTTACACTTTATTATGTATTTTTAACCTTTTAATTTTCGAAGCTGTTTATTTATTTTTTGTTTGTTTAATCTTCTACTCTACTGCATCTTTCAAATATTTGCTCAGGTTCATCGTTGACTCAATGACTACAAGATGCCCCATGGCTGCAAAGCAAGCCCAAATCATTACCCTTACACCTTCACTGCTTGACAGTTGGTATGAGTTATTTGTGCTGATATCCTGTGTTTGTTTTTTGCCAAATGTGGGGTTGTGCATTCTCGCCAAACATCTCCAATTTGTTTTTAATCTGGCCGAAAACCATTGTCCAAAAAGTCTTGTGGTTTATTCAGATGCAACTCTGCAAACTTAAGCCGTGTCCGCATAGCCGTTAGAGAGGAGAGACTTTATCCTGGCAACCCTTCCAAACCATCCATACTTATTCAGTGCTTTTTAATTGTACTGTCATGAATTTTCACATTGCATTATATTACATACCATGCTTACTGAGGCCTGTAGAACCTAAGATGTAACCTTTTTTTTTTTTTTTTCAATTTCTTTGAGCATTGTGTGGTCTGACCTTGGGGTGAATATAATGGGGAAGATTGCCAACTGTCTTGAATGTTTACCACTTGTAAATAATGTTCTTCACTGTGTTGAAAGGTGGACTTTAAATTGTCTGAAAATGGCCTTATAATGCCCTTCCCAGATTGATGAGCAGCAACAATTGCTTCTCTAAGATCATTGCTGATGTCTTCCCTACTTAGCATTGTGTTAAGACACAGCTGTCCAATAAAGCATGTATATATATATATATATATATATATATATATATATATATATATATATATATATATATATATATATATACACAATAGCTCTTTGTAATGATTTGCAATGTTTTATTATTTCAATAAAGTATTTATTAATTCAGTCTGGTTGTATCTACTTGTTTTTTTTTTTGTTGTTGTCGTTGTTTTTTCTTTCTTTCTTTCTTTCTTTTTTTTTTAAGCATAGAATGCTTTTTGATGATTTACAGTGCCTGACAATAGTTTGAAAAGAGTTTTTCGTTGTAATTATTCTTTGTGAGACACATGTATGTTTATTTTGTCAATATGCAACAAACTAAATAAAACTATAAAGACTTACCTTGGCAAAACAAATATTAGATGTCTATTTATGTAACTTGTAAACTTTCCATTAAAAAATTCGCCCTTAACATAAATGACATCTTAACACACTATTGGAATCTGGACAGTTTGTTTCTGTAAACATTAAACTGAAATACATGCTTCTTGTAAAACTCATCCCAGAGCAGATCAATAGGATTTAGGGTTGGGGTTAAGGTTAGAGTTGCCACTTTGTGCAAAGGCAATGGCTTGAGCAATTATTTTTATGCTCTACAGGAAATGGAAATTAAGGCACCTTTAAATACACATTTACATAAATGATTGTCTTGCTTAATCTAACATAAAATAACTCAAACAGACCACAGACTCATGGGTACCTGTGAATTCCTTTAATTATGTTTAGTCAATAATTTTGGTAACCTAATGAGTGGTACTCACATGGTATTTTATTTTAGACAGAATTAATATATATACATACACTAAGCAGCCATAACATTAAAACCACCTGCCTAATATTGTTTATGTCACACTTGTGCAACAAAATCTGCTCTGACACATTTAGGCATGAACTCTACCATATCTCTAAAAATGTGCAGTGGTATCTGGCACCAAGACATTAGCAGTTGATCCCTCAATCTAGTAAGTTGCATGTGGGGCCCTCTATGGATTTGGACTTGTTTGTCCAGCACATCCCTTAGATGTTTGATCGGCTATGCAGCCCTATTATGAGCAAGTTGTGATGCATTGTGTGTTCGGACACCTGTAGCTAGCATTAACCTTTTTGGCAATATTTGCTCCAACAGCTCTTCTGTGTGAATGGACCAGATGAGCTAGCCTTTAATAGCCATGTGCATCAATAAGCCATGACCCTCTTGACTGTTCATCAGTTTTCCTCCTTTGGACCACTTTTGGTATACATTAACCACTGCAAACTAAAAAAAAAAAACACGGACTTGTTATTTTTCAGACACTCTGGCCCATTCATCTAGCCATCACAACCTTGCTCAGTTCCTTATGCTTGCGCATTGTTTTTGCTACCAAATCATCAACTTCTGAAAATTGCTTGTTCACTTGACTTACAGTTACTTCTGTTATTATATAATCAATGTTATTCACTTTACATGTAAGTGGTTTTAATGTTATGGCTGATTGTTGTCATTCTTGACTTGTTGATTGTATGTTTGTCACCTATATCTATTACAGCTAAGCGTGCGCACTCCTGTAGCATCTCCATCAGGAATCCCAGTTTCAGGTTTATATAAATTAATGCAGCAGGTTGAGTATACTGCTAAGTATTGAAAAGAAGTGTCTCTAGATGATCTGCTTTGAATGGCTGCACATTGCAAGGTTCCCTGTGCTTGCTTTCTCTATGAGGCCGATCTGCAATGTATGCAATGTCAGGATCCCATGAAATAGGTAAATAGACTAAGAGACATTTTTGAGACATGTGGCAGGTTGTCAGCACGTTGGTTGAACGGAGGATGAGGTACTCTGTTATCAGTGCCAATGCATTTTTTTTTTTTTCAAGATTCGAGAGGCTTTTATTGTCATTTCTACTATACACAGTGGTACACAGTACACAGTAAAAACAAGACAACGTTCCTCCTGAACCCTGGTGCTACACTAAACAACAACATAGAGCTACAACACAACACAAGCTACCTAAAGTGCATTGAGTGCAACCTAGTGCAAACAGTGCAGACGAAACACAGTACAGACAGACAGTGCAGACATACAACACAAGACAACACGAGACAAGACACAAAGCCCAATGTAACTTTGAGGAACAAGTAGGTATGCGTTCTAAAATTAATCATTAAAGGCCTGACAAATTAACAAACAAATAAAACCTATGTAAAAAGAGAGAGAGAGAGAGAGAGAGAGAGAGAGAGATGCTGACTGCAGATTCGAGGTGCGACTGGAGATTCGCAAGAAGAAGCAAAAACCCATTAACGCACCTCCCCTTCCCCTTGGTACTCGTTGCCTTTCGCGAGAAAGAGGGTGAAAAACAAGCACGCACACACACACACACACACACACATACTGCTGCTCTCATCCTTGAGCCGTATTCAGTACTCTCGGAATTGCTTTCCTCTAAATTGCTCTTCGGAAAAACAGGCTGCTGAAAACCGCATGAGGTTGAGTGAATGATCTCAGCTACCTTTATCCAGTGAACCATCCCATTTTGGATTCAGATGCATCCGCATGAGCAGACGTATGTGTAGTCGTATTCGACAGATCACACGGATTTAAACATCTCTTCCTGCTTGACGGTATGTATCGTGCCATTAAAACGTCTCAGTGCAGCGACATTCCTCTAGAAAGCGATCTCAGAGGTGGTTCTTTGCATCGGTTTGGTGTGTATGTGATTGTGGTTAGTTGAGGTGTATTTGCATTTTCATGTATTGCAGTACCGTTCAGCCTATGGACGCCTTTTATAAACCACCCAATGCCTTAGCCTTCAGAACGACTGTTTACACTAAGCTAAAATGAAACCGCATGTATGGTAAGGACTATATCATCTGTTTCTTGTTGCGCTCTGAACCCACAGACGTCCCCAAATGGAGAACTTAAACGAGTCACTGGTCTTTGGGGATCCGAGGCATTTTCACCTTTATAACGAGTCGCTATTCCAAAACAACTTCAGTGAGTTCAGCGACGCGGACGACCTGTTTCCCCGCAGCGTGAGGATCACCATCGCACTGGTCTACATGATTGTGTGCATGGTGGGACTCGTAGGAAACTGCTTGGTGATGTATGTCATTATCAGGTAAGCTCATCTGGGTATCCACATAGCTAATTGTTTTGGGGAAAAATAATAATAGTTGACAAAACAATTGTTGAAACGATCCCATATGGACTTACTGAGAATTTGTGTGAAGAATTCATGTTGTTGGATTAGGAATGCAAGCCACAAATACTAACCCTACTGAGCAAAAACAAAAACATCCAGCATGGACTTACCTGCTACCAGCTTTCAAAACACAGGCCAAGCTGGTGAAACTGGCATACTATGTTTGCCAGGTGATAAGTCAGTTTGTTTTTCTCCTCAAAATTATATATATATATATATATATATATATATATATATATATATATATATATATATATATATATATATATATATATATATATATATATATATATATATATATATATATAATTTTTTAAATAACAGAAGTATGATGAGAAAACACACACGTGTGTGTATATATATATATATATATATATATATATATATATATATATATATATATACACACACATATATACCTGCTGCTTACAACCTGTCACACAGTCATAGTATTTGTGTATATGTGTGTGTGTGTGTGTGTGTGTGTATATTTATGTTTATGTACTTCTGTTATCTTAAAAAATAACAACTTGTGTTGGACTAGAGGTAGTGATCTCCTTTGTTTCCAACTAGGCCTTGTCAGATCTTTTTTATTTCTCACTATAATTTATATGCTGATTTCTAGAGAGAACACAAACTGTGTTTTTTGTGTGATGCACTTGTCCCAATTTTAGCTGTGTTTACTCTCTCTGCCTGTCTCTTCTTCTGTTACTTCTTCCTTAAGAATTATTTTTCAGTAGTTACAAACTGGACATGCCTACACACCATATTATATTTCACTGGAACATGTTTACTGCTATTTAGTGCAAAAGTAATAATAAGTTGACTCATTTTGTGTGGTTATCAATGGGATATAAATGATTCATCTGCAGACAGCCTGATTTCCCCCTACCCCCACCTACTCAACATTTGTCTGGTTGAAAGCTGTTACCTCTTTATACTGCCCTGAAATATGTGCAAATACAGGCATTGGTCCTTTTGTATGCAGTCAGTAAAGTTGTCTTAGGTGTGTATTTGTTACTTTTATTGATACTCATATAATTCAGACACTGAGAAGTGAAAATGCTATATAAGGTCACTGCATTTTCTAATATCAAAAGGACTCGTGGATTTTGCCTAGCAAACATGGACATTTGTAGGGTTCTTATGATGGATTTCAATGAGTTACAGTTAAGTCTGCTTACAATCAGGGCTGCTTACAACCTGTTACACAGTCATAGTATTTGACATGTGCAAATGCCTGAGTTGACACTTCATGTAAGGTTCTGGTTCAACTGTAAATACATATTTGCTAGTTAAAAAGAATCTACATACTTAAAAAAACTATATAAACTGTTTTTTTTAGCACCATAATGAATTAAGCTGTAGCTATTGTTAGGTTCCCTGTAATGCATGCTTACCAGACATTTATTTTTCAATACTAAATCACAATCATGCCTTTGTTTGTATACAAAGAAAAAAAAATAACCTTAAACAGTACATAATTGATCAGTATACTTTTTTACTATAGGCACATTCATGTAAACATACTTGAAGTGTGTGAGAAGACGGTACAAGTCCATTCATTGGCAAATGCAGGATGTTAACTGTGTAGTATGCTCATTACATACAAAGAAAAAGTGAAAACCACAGAAAAGGCTCCTCTTTGAAAAGTAAGGCCTTATTTATTAAACCTGAGCTGAACACATTACTAAGGTAAAGCTTCCTATAGCCGGTTTGACAAATAATTTTCACAAAAGTGTATTTCCATAATGTTAGTTGGTATTAAACAATTTTACACCTGCTGCCAATCATGTGTAAATGGTGAACAAATTGTTAAATAGTAAATAATGATCTATTTATTTGTACAAATATTTAATATCCACCTTATATAGTGATTTTGCTTGGCAGCTCTGTGCAGAGTACATCTTTTTAGAGACAGTCGAGATTTATTTGTAGAGTATGATGACTCGTTGCAAGAGGGACACAATTATTATCACCATTGGGAACTATACATAGGTTTCACCAATTATGCTGGTAATGCATTGACTGCAGAAGAGTATGCCTGACAATAGCATATCCTTCAATTTGTGCAATATTTTGATAAACAATAAAAAAAAAAAAAATATATATATATATATATATATATATATATATATATATATATATATATATATATATATATATACACACACACACACACACACACACACACACACACACACACACACATTAGGGCTGTCAAAATTAACGATTCATAACTTGTTAACGCTCATTTATTTTAATGGCACTAATTTCATTAATATGCAGTTAATGCAGCACACATTTCTGTTTAAAAAAATCACTAAAAATAAACATACATTTGCATAAAGTATCCATATTTGTCCATGCCCATGTTCATTGAAGTAATAAAATTTGATAAAAGGTGCATTTACAACAGATATGCAAGTAAGTTGCGATTAATCAGGAGTCAACTTGTGACAATCATGCAATTAATCCTGATTTAATATTTACATCAAATAAAAGCCCTAATATTATTGATATATATATATATATATATATATATATATATATATATATATATATATATATATATATATATATATATATATATATAAGGAAATGTATGTGTATATATATATATATATATATATATATATATATATATATATATATATATATATATATATATATATATATATAAATTAATTAATTAATTTAAGTTTTAATGGCTAAAGTTTACTCAAATATATAACATTATTTATAGTACGGTGGTGTATCAGGTCCCAAAAGGATTTGCAGCAAAAATATCTATATTTATATAGATATAATATATATTTATATCTATATTAATATAGATATTTTTGCTGCAAATCCTTTTGGGACCTGATACACCACCGTGTACCCTTGAAAAGAAAGTTATATTTTTGAGTAAACCTTAGCCATTAAAACTTAAATTTGCATCCAAATATTTTCCTTTTCTTGTTTTTTTTTTGTGTCAACATTTTAAAATTCTCATTCTCACCTATGTTATGACATTCTTTTTTGCTTATTATGTAATTGTGAATTGAAATTCATTTACATATACTTTTAACTAGTATTTGCTAGTCCCAAGGAGAGTTCTTGGGAAGGTCCTTTTTACATGCTATATATTTAGAATTTGCACTCATATATTTTCAAACGTTTTATCAATGAGGCCCAGTGATTATATGTGGATGACTTTTTATAATTTTTTACTTTTAAACCAATTGGAGTATTACACAACACTGGAGTGTTTAAAAATGCAAATATCATTGCTGGCTTGATGATTGGTCAATTCAGTGAACCTTGGGTGTCATTAATACTTGCATGAAACAAGTGTCAACAAATCAACAAAATTTTGGTTGATTTGTTTGATTTTAATCGTGACTTATTTAGGATATGTCTGAAAGACAGGTATTTGGTTTACTGTACTTAAGCAGTAATTCTTAATAAATTAACTGATTAATGCATATTGATTGAAATACACTATAAGTACTGTGGTACCTGACTTTTTCATCTATATGTTGTTCTTCCCCAAACCGAATTACCACGAAGTTGGAGCCACACAAATTAATCATTTTCTTCACTTGAACTAGGTTTGAACATTAACAGGTTTTCACTTAAACATGTATGTTATTGTAGCAGGTGCCCAGATTAGGTTTAGGATCCACTGTTACCCTGACAGTTACTAAAGCTAATGATGATATTCAAGATATTTTATTATGAAGTTATATATTCACTCATTTATAGCAATATTTACTTATTTAATTTCAGTAACTGCAATATATTTAAATACAAAAGCTAATGTAGAATGAAGTTTCCTAACAGTTGTTAAAATATATAATAAATATAATAGGACTGTCTTAATAGAAGAAGCTATGACTAAAACTGTGATCAGCTTGTCTTAAGGTTTTAAACTTATATACTTTAAACTATATATATATATATACTATGTGTGTGTAGCAATATTTTGAAATCAATATAGAATGTGATATGTAACTCATGATACTGCATATCCAATATCACCACAGCTTTCTGGATAAAGAGCGGCTATTCTGTAGTTTTTTTTCTTTCATAATAGAGAGGCACAGATGCTTAAATTATATGATCCGATTTAACAGTCACAGCATAAGTTATTTATGTAGTCTTGAAACTCATTTTGGTCAGGGATTTATTGTATTAAAAACCTTGGTTCATATTGGCTATGTTAAACAACAATAGTCAGTCAACAACTGAGCTAATCATTGATGGGTTATACAATAGTTTATGCAGATTTTGATTATTTGTTGGTTTATTTTGTTTACTATTAAAAAAACATTAATTAATACAACTATAAGTGTCTTTGTTAAATGTTTCATATGGTGCATTTACAATATAAGCTTATGCATACTGTCACTCATTGTAAGTATTTTCTGTACTATTACTACTGTGCTGCTAGAAACACAACCCAGTAATAATAATGATGCTGATATAATAATAATAATAATAATAATAATAATACCAATAATATAAACAACAATACTAATATAAAGCATTAACAGCAGCTGATCCAAAATGCAAGTGACATGGAAAAGCAGAGCAGCCATATGGTCCTTTAAAAAAGGGGATCACATATGTAAAGTAAAAAAAATGCACTTTATTTCAACTGTACTATACTGTAAAATATACTTTTTGTCATTATCCAAATATTATGGACCTGGCTTTGTATGCTTGTTATGATGATTAAAAACATAATGGTGTTTTTTTTACTTAGCTACTTAAAGAAAAACAAAAGAAACTATTTCTGTTGTAGCAAGAGTTATGGGAGCAGTTGCTTATTGTGACCTAGCTTTGATCGCAGTCTTGCCTCCTGTATAGATGAGGATCTGTTCTGCACATCCGGTGATCCCTCGGTTATCAAACTGCCTGCTGCCAATTAAGTGGAAGGCAGGGGTGGGGGTGGTGTCTGTAGAATGACTGTGGGGCAGGCTTAGTACCAGTGGTTACATAAGATTATTGATGGAGTATGGTGCATAAGCAGTATGGACAGGCTTTGCAATATGAGCAGTTAATAATGCTTCTACTTAGCAAGCGTTAATAGGTACATTTCATTGCTGTTTTGTAAGGAAAGACTCGTTGCATGAAACTTGAGGGTGAGCCAGAGATCATTAAGCTGGTTCTTTGTTTTCACAGTATGTCCACATTTAAAGGAATACAATTTTGTCAGTTATTCATTAAAACCAGTAAATAGAATTGTTTGTCTGTTTATTACAATGTTATTTATTTGATGAATTAAGCTAAAATATTCAATAAGGCCATAATTGCAATTTAATCAATAACATGATATTAATCTAACACTCATTTTAAAAAACAGCTGCAGATAAAACATTTTATTTCTGTTTGCATACTCAGGTCAATGTTTACTAATAGTTACTACTGTAGTTTACTTGTTTAAACCAACCAAAATATTTGCAAATATTTACTTTTGTGTAGGCCAACTTTATTGCTGTTTATGCTTAAAGGTAATAAAGAATGTACTGTAATTACACAAATTCTGATGTTTTGTTGTGTATTGCACTTCTATGAATGGACACAACAGAAAACTGTTTATGTTACAACATGTGCCAGAGCCAGATGGCAAATCTTGCACTACAAAGAAAGTAGAAGATGTGAAAACAAAACATGCCTCCTGTAAACAGCTGAAGTGGAAAATGCAAGTGGCAACAGAAACAGCTTCAGCAAACCTTAAACATGGCTAATTACTTAGCTCATGCAGGGTAGTGCATTTATTTCTTTTTAATTGACAGCTTCATGGTTTTATGTCTGAAATGATGTTTGTGGATTTATGAAGGTTTCTGCCAGAGATAATAATGGTGCATCTGTTGCATCCATAAATGGCTGATGTACAAGAGCTCATATTGCTGCTGCTCTCACCAGGATATCACAACTATTTGCACTAATGAACCCTCAGATGCCATTTTATGGGGGTTACAGATTTATTTCTGCAAGGATAATTCCCCCTTTGCCATTCACTGGACCTAGAACACAGCCCTATAATGTTCACTTCTTGCTCATAGATGGCTGTTAGCCCGTGTGTGTGAGAGAACGTGAGTCCATGCATACAGTATACTGTTTGGCATTCAAGCATTGTATTCAGTGTTCACAGCTGTTTATGTGCAGATACCAAACGACATTAGTAACAGTGGTATCTTTAGACCATGTTAACTGTCACTGTGTTTTCAAAATTTCACAGAAAGCCCTTTGATGTAATTCTAAAAATTGTATTTAAACAGTGTTAAAGGTTAGTTACACCCTACTAATGTTTCAAAATAGAAAATGCATTAGACTCTATTAACAAATCTTTGTTGAATATTTATTTAGAATATGATGTATATTTGTGCTTCTGTTACCATCATGGGGCAAAGTTTACACTCCTTTTAGTTTTATGTTTTTATTTATTTGCGCACAAATAAAAATCCTGTGATCCTCAAAAAACTGTGTAAACAAAAAACAAACAACAGTTAAGAAAAATAAATAAATAAATAAATAAATAAATAAATAAATAAATACATACATACATACATACATACATACATAATGCAGTCATGTCCCCCTTTAATGTCAAATAAGTATACCTCTTCCAAAAGCATATAGAGAGTAAATAGTCGTTGGGTGTTGAAATTCACAATATTAGTTCCCTTTCAGGAACTTGAGCTGCGCTGAAACGCTTTGTGAACGCCTCACGTTGTCCACGCTCTGAATCACGTGTGAAATCCGGCCAATAGGCAGGTCGTGACATCATCCGATGCTCAAACGGCTCTCAAGATGGCTATACACGCTCTCCACTCCCGGGGAGCACTCTTAGAGGAGAGTGATCATCCCTGCGGCTCAGGTCCCGCTTTTGCCGAGGCAAAGCAGCGCTGAAGGTCGTGGGGCTCGCAGGCCAAGCTAGCAGAAGGCATGGAGACGGATAAGTCCTTTCCTCGAGGAAAGCACTCGCTCTGGCATTTTCTTCTCCTGACGCGTGCGACGCAGAGCTCTGGGTTTCTTCCTCCGAGGAGGGAGAAATTTTGGAAGATAGCGAGCTCACGGCCTCCTCACAGCCTGTGCTGTTCAAGAAACTCCGGGAGGTAATGACACGAGCTGTGTCCAAGCCATAGTTAGCTTGGCCAGGTGAAAAGCAGCAAGCTGAGTTCCCAGCAAGTTGGATGAGCGTTTCCTGCGTCCAGCGTCACAGCCTCCACGCCAGAGTCTACCGTTTTTTCCTGACCAAGGTCTTGGGAGACCCCATATGCAGCCCGAGCCTTTTCCTCGCAAACTTTTCTGTACGCAGACATAGTTGGGTTTAAGAAGTGCAGCTATGGGGAGATGCCCAGGGTCGAAGAGACGCTAGCTGGCTATATCTCCCCAGGTGCATCGCTGAAGGCTCCGGTATTGCCTACCAGGCAGTTGAAAGCGACTTCGGCTTTACAGGAAGTGTGCACCCTCTTTAGGAAAGGGGCCATCGAGGTGGTTCCTCCCTTAGTCAGAGAGTCAGGCTACTACAGCCAGTACCATGCTGAGTCAAGGCTCATTTAACCCAGAGTATGTTATTTGTATGTTAGTTAGTTATTTGTCTTTTTTTCAAGCAAATTATCAGTTGCAGAATAAAATTATAAATTCGGTAACAGGAAACTGCTGGAGGAGTGTCATCATTCACTGGACACACACACCCATTTGTTAGCTTCACTGATCACAAAAACCTAGAGTGCTTTTGAACAGGTAAATGCCAAACTCAACCCACAAAAGCTCAGTTTCAGTTCACTAAATCATATCTCTTTCTTTAAGAATCTATAGGCAGGGTGCAGTGCCTGTCCAGCCAGAGAACTGTTTGTAGTAGAATCTCTACAGGAATACCTTGTCATTTAGGGGAAGTGGTAGCTCTATGGTTAAGAGTCTGTATTGCCAGGTTACGGATTGGAAGTTTGGGGTTCAAGCTATAAGCTTTCACTATTGACCTTGAGCAAGGCCCTCAACTCTCTCTGCTCTAAGGGTGCTGTATGATCTCTGTCTTCAGCTTCGTTACAAGCTGGGATATGTTAAAAAAGAATTTCAATGTGCCCCAGCTCTAGGTTAGCACAAGTGAAATTTAAAGACAGTGTCGCTATTCGTGCTCCCCCAGAAACTGGGAACCCTGGACGACGTTCCAGGCCAAAGCCCAAGGAACTTACGGATCTGAGGAGCGTCATCTTTAAGAAAAGGGCTTCGGCTAAGAGATCCTCAGTGCACGGTGCCCATCCTTTTCGGTGCCCGCCCTCCTCTGTGCCCTCAGGGGATCGGCTCATTAACCCTGCCACTGGTATGAGTGCTTCAGGACTGGTATGAGTGCCCAAATGACTCATTAATGTACCATCAATATAACAAAACTGTTTTAAAGGTTAGTGAAAACATAAAACAAAAATAAACTACTTAACAAAGTACTAATTCAGGTGCTTAATGAAGTTATAGGTCTTTATTCTTGTTTGCATTCATCCAATGATCCAACTACTCAGACAGACAGGGGAAATACCTTCTATCACCATATGCATGACTTCCTTTTTCACTGAACAGTGCCAGAGTCTCAGTGGGAGGTTGATGCAGAGTATGGTTTCATCAATTTTGTTTCATCAATGTTTTAAATCTCATATGAAACCAATGAATGGAGGGTTGCAGTTGGATGGAAATGATATTGTTTGTATCTGCCAGGAATGATTTCACTCTTTACAGTAATGCTGAGCAGAAAAGCATGCATAAAATTTCAGCCTACAGGAACAATAATAGAAGACCACATTGGGTTTCATTCCTCTTATCCAGGAAAAGAAATCTAAGGCCTAAGGTTATTTTGGCAATCAAATCATTAAAACTGGACAGATTTGAAGTAGGGGTGGAACCACCTGTGATCTTCTGTATTTGTAGTCAATACACTTCGGAGTTTAGTGCATGCAACCAAGATAAACTTCTGCTTATAATTGCTATAACAAGTGACTGTGACAAGTGATAAGTTATATACTTACTGTCAGCTAAAAAAAAGAAAATTCTCACTACGCTGTTGCTCACTCAATGTTTTTTATTTTTTTAAGTACAGTATATTACAGCATTCTGTGTAATCTCTAGATCTTGTTTTGTGTAAAATTCTCAGCAGTTTCTGAAATCTATAACTCTGGGGTACCAACAACCATACAATGACCAAAGTCACAGAAATAAAACTTTTTCCTTCTTCTCTTGTTTGAATAACATTAAGATGACATTTAGCATTGTATGGCTGTCACATGATCTGCTGATTAAATAACTACATGAGTTTACAGGTGTATATTTTTAATTTTATGAATTTGTAATTTTTTTAATTTATTTTTTTACAGACAAATTGGATTGAAAGACCTTTACTTAGATTGATTCCTTGTGCTTTTGTTGTTTATTTTGCAGATTAGGTTTCTCTGGGCACAGCTTGGTTCATTATTATAACCCCAGTAGCTCATTCAGATCTCATATCCTCTTTCACCAGCTTTTCCCCTCTTGTTCCCTCTTTAGCTGCAGCTAATGACCTGAGACCAGCCCACACATTCATGTATCTGTAGATACGCAAGAAGCATGGTGGGAATGTTTTATAGACAGACAGAGGGGTGTTCTGGTAATGGTTCTGTATTTGGTTCACGTTTACAAACATTGTTATTGTTTGATGAACGAATAATCAATCTGATTAAATATGTTACTGTGCAATATTCAAATGATTATATTTCATATCAGAGAATTAAAAATTCAGTTTTACATTTTAGATTGGCATTAATTAATGTAATATGATTATTTTTGTGTTGATAAAATATAGTATCTATACAGTATATGATAAGAAGTTCTATAAATCTGAATAAGTAAATACTGCAGAATAGAGCAGCCAGTAGTATGGAGAATTCTAGACAGTAACAGATTAGCATTCTACATTTTTTCCTAGTCTGTCACATTGTTTAATAAAGAAGCTTTAAATTTGCCTATACATAGCTAATGGTGTCTTTTGAAATACACTCCCATACTTCCCTAAGAAGAAAGAGTGTGAGCTAAAAAAGAAAGGCGAGAAAAAATGATGGAAACAATAAAACATGTATGAGGATATAATCAAAGAAAGCTCCTCATTATAATAATTAGGTTCCTCAGCATTCACCTGCCACAGCATAAAACAGCCCCAAACACAAAGAACTCAAAAGGACTGATGCCAAATAGAGTCAGTCCAGGAAATGACATGGAAATGAAAGCCGACTTTCCAGGCAACTGGTTTATGAAATAGAGTTAGCTTGTTAATTGTTGACTCTAATGAAATCTTGACCCTTACAATCTTTTTCAGTTACTCCTTCCTAAATGATGCTATCCTTACCATGAATTCAGAAAAATCTTAAGGCAAATTATGATGCTAAGCATTCTAATTATCCAAGGGATATATTATACTAAGCACATAATCCAGTTAATATGACATTCATTTCTAAAAAACATTTGAAACTCAAGCAATTAATGAAAGAATTTACATTTTCTGTCTCATTGGAATGGAATTTATTTTTTGCTTGTTTTACCAGAAGTAAGCTTTTGTGCCAAGTCCCAGTGATTCCGTATTCATATTTGTATGGTATAAACATTCATATTTACAATAAAAAATATATCATATACAGGGTTATTAAAAAAGAATGAACAGATTTCATTATGCAATATTTTATTAAGGAAAAGTAATACAAAACTCCAGCCAAGTCACAAGTAATATACTTTAGTATTATACTATATATATTATAATCTATATTATACTTCAATCAACTTAGATAACTTCTCTTTCAAATGGTCACTGACTCATTCCATGACAATGCTTAGAGAACTGAAGCAATGCGTCATGATTTTGGTTCATTTTTTTTTTTTAATAACCCTGTATAATATATTAAAACAAATCATTTATTGTATTGTAATATTTTTTTTCTGTATCTTTGTGTGTTTCAGTCAGTCTGGTTTTTTTTAAGGCCTGACCTTTTTGGTAATAAAGGGACACAATGGGTCTTGATGGTAACTTAAGTTGTTTTAGGAAGAAACAGTAAAGCATTGTTTAGCTAACACATTTATAGACACATTTAAAAAAAAATGTTGTGGAAAAGCTTTCCAGAAAAGTGGAAGCTGTTATAGCTGCAAAGTGTCCAACTCCATATTAAAGACTATATGATTAGTCTATGTATTTAGAATGCAATATCATTACAGTCCCTGTCGGTATAATTGTCAGGTTTTCCAATACATATAGTGTATTATATTATACAGTCCATATAGTGTACAGTATGTCAAACTAAAACACTAGCTATGCTTATAACTTGTTGTCTAATCAATCCCAGCTCTTGACAGGTACGATTGCAATGAGAATACTGATTTTATTTACAGTACAGACCAAAAGTTTGGACACACCTTCTCATTCAAAGAGTTTTCTTTATTTTCATGACTATGAAAATTGTAGAGTCACACTGAAGGCATCAAGGGCTATTTGACCAAGAAGGAGCGTGATGGGGTGCTGCGCCAGATGACCTGGCCTCCACAGTCACCGGACCTGAACCCAATCGAGATGGTTTAGGGGTGAGCTGCACCGCAGAGTGAAGGCAAAAGGGCCAACAAGTGCCAAGCATCTCTCAGGGAACTCCTTCAAGACTGTTGGAAGACCATTTCAGGTGACTACCTCTTGAAGCTCATCAAGAGAATGCCAAGAGTGTGCAAAGCAGTAATCAAAGCAAAAGGTGGCTACTTTGAAGAACCTAGAATGAGACATTTTTCAGTTGTTTCACACTTTTTTATTATGTATATAATTCCATATATAATTCCACGTGTTAATTCATAGTTTTGATGCCTTCAGTGTGAATCTACAATTTTCATAGTCATGAAAATAAAGAAAACTCTTTGAATGAGAAGGTGTGTCCAAACTTTTGGTCTGTACTGTATGTCTCTTGCCAGAGGTTTTAATGTTTAATGTCTGGTGTAATGGTTTTAATTCACATAATTTGTCTTGTCACTCAATTTTATCTCTAGATTTTTTTTTACTTTATTATTGCTATTATAATAAGAATTTTTATTGCCATAGTACAAATATTTGTTTTTTTGTCTAAATTTTCCTTTCCTTTACTGTACAGCAGCATTTTACATTTCCTATTGTGTGCTTACTGGGGTTATGTTTTGTGGGTGTCACTATATTCTGTTACCTGTGTCAGTTTAACACTTGCATTTCATGGGTGATCAGCATATTTTTGCATTTCTAACACTTTTCTAAATGTTGCTTTGAATTACACAAAAATTTCCACATACACCTTAACTAAAATAATAATAATTAAGGCCCAATATGCTAGAAAAAGTAATAATCCAAGTTAACATGAATTCTCATAATATTTTCTAAAATATTTTGAATTGAACCTGTATATTTCTTGTTCACACTTTCAATCTTAATCTTTCTCTTTTGCTATCAGGTACACCAAGATGAAGACAGCCACCAATATCTACATCTTTAACCTGGCTTTGGCTGACGCACTGGTTCTGGCCACTCTACCTTTCCAGGGCACAGATGTGTTCCTAGGTTTCTGGCCCTTTGGCAACACATTGTGCAAGGCAGTGGTTTCCATAGACTACTACAACATGTTTACTAGTGTCTTCACCCTTACTGTGATGAGCATGGACCGCTATGTGGCTGTGTGTCATCCTGTCAAAGCTCTGGATATGAGGACGCCCCACAAAGCCAAGGTGGTCAACATATGCGTGTGGCTACTGGCCTCTGCCATTGGCGTGCCGGCCATGGTGCTTGGAGATGTTGAGGATGACCATGGTAAGTGTTTGTATATGTGTGTATGGTTATATAATGTATCAGTGGTGGGCCGTGCATTTGGTACCTGGGCCTTCAGTGGGGACTTACCCGACTTAATACCACCACTATCATGTCGCATTTCGCATATGGAGGGTGAATACCATTTTACTAAAGCAAGAAACCCAGTTAAGACAACTCCAAACCTCTACACTACCACCACAACTGTGCCACGTACATCATCTGGAGAGTTCAGAATCAATATTTGTCTAATAACATGACAAAAACATTAAAAATGTAAATAAAATACAACCGACTCACCAGAGATGCATAAGTACGGCTCGTATTTACTGGTCTGGAAGTGGAGAACAAACCCTTTCCCGGACTGAGACAAGCTAGCTAGCTTCGGGGTTGGCCGACCTCTCCTCACGATGTCTAGCTTTTCTTTGAAAATATATTTTTAAGTATGTCTGAGACCAAATCAATTACTCTAACTCCGTATGTGTAAAAAAAGTCTAACTCAGATGTAATTATGTATGAAGAGCGCTATAGACGGTTTTTGCCAGTTGAACATGGCTGTAACAGTTTCCCTCTGACCAATCAATCAGAGGATGAAAAAATGCTGCACTATTCTGGGCCAGATAGCTGGCCCTGTAAGGTGAATATGAAATCTGATTGGTTAAAGAAACAAACCTATTGGTATTCTCAATGGTAAAAGGGCCAGCAGGACAGACTTTGCAAGCCCTGGGCAGATTAGATCGACATGGCAGCACATAAAGGATAAAATCTGATTGGACAAAAAAAAAAAAAAAATGTAACATCGACATACACGTACTGGAAGCAGTGCAGCCAAGAGAAACAATACAAAATGAAGAGAATAAACTGTTGGGAATAAATTGATACAATTTCATGGAACAAATATTAGAATTTAGGGTGTAAATGTAGGTCAGTGCGTCTGATATTGTTTAGGCCAGCAGCGAAGGCTTTGTTGGCCCTGACCGCCTGCCACCGTAATATATAGAGTGAGAAAAATAAGTATTTGAACACCCTGCTATTTTGCAAGTTCTCCCACTTAGAAATCATGGAGGGGTCTGAAATTGTCATCGTAGGTGCATGTCCACTGTGAGAGACATAACCCAAAAAAAAAAATCCAGAAATCACAATATATGATTTTTAAACTATTTATTTGTATGATACAGCTGCAAATAAGTATTTGAACACCTGTCTATCAGCTAGAATTCTGACCCTCAAAGACCTGTTAGTCTGCCTTTAAAATGTCTGCCTCCACTACATTTATTATCCTAAATTAGATGCACCTGTTTGAGGTCGTTAGCTGCAT
The DNA here is from genome assembly GCF_014805685.1 of Silurus meridionalis. Taxonomy (NCBI): domain Eukaryota; kingdom Metazoa; phylum Chordata; class Actinopteri; order Siluriformes; family Siluridae; genus Silurus; species Silurus meridionalis. The sequence continues at coordinate 7,277,402 of NC_060899.1, forward strand.
AAAGACACCTGTCCACCCCATACAATCAGTAAGAATTCAACTACTAACATGGCCAAGACCAAAGAGCTGTCCAAAGACACTAGAGACAAAATTGTACACCTCCACAAGGCTGGAAAGGGCTACGGGAAATTGCCAAGCAGCTTGGTGAAAAAGGTCCACTGTTGGAGCAATCATTAGAAAATGGAAGAAGCTAAACATGACTGTCAATCTCCTCGGACTGGGGCTCCATGCAAGATCTCACCTTGTGGGGTCTCAATGATCCTAAGGAAGGTGAGAAATCAGCCCAGAACTACACGGGAGGAGCTGGTCAATGACTTGAAAAGAGCTGGGACCACCGCTTCCAAGGTTACTGTTGGTAATACACTAAGACGCCATGGTTTGAAATCATGCATGGCACGGAAGGTTCCCCTGCTTAAACCAGCACATGTCCAGGCATGTCTTAAGTTTGCCAATGACCATTTGGATGATCCAGAGGAGTCATGGGAGAAAGTCATGTGGTCAGATGAGACCAAAATAGAACTTTTGGGTCATAATTCCACTAAACGTGTTTGGAGGAAGAAGAATGATGAGTACCATCCCAAGAACACCATCCCTACTGTGAAGCATGGGGGTGGCAGCATCATGCTTTGGGGGTGTTTTTCTGCACATGGGACAGGGCGACTGCACTGTATTAAGGAGAGGATGACCGGGGCCATGTATTGCGAGATTTTGGGAAACAACCTCCTTCCCTCAGTTAGAGCATTGAAGATGGGTCGGGGCTGGGTCTTCCAACATGACAATGACCCGAAGCACACAGCCAGGATAACCAAGAAGTGGCTCTGTAAGAAGAATATCAAGGTTCTGGCATGGCCTAGCCAGTCTCCAGACCCAAACCCAATAGAGAATCTTTGGAGGGAGCTCAAACGCTGTGTTTCTCAGCGACAGGCCAGAAACCTGACTGATCTAGAGAAGATCTGTGTGGAGGAGTGGGCCAAAATCCCTCCTGCAGTGTGTGCAAACCTGGTGAAAAACTACAGGAAACGTTTGACTTCTGTAATTGCAAACAAAGGCTACTGTACCAAATATTAACATTGACTTTCTCAGGTGTTCAAATACTTATTTGCAGCTGTATCATACAAACAAATACATTGTGATTTTTTTTTTTTGGTTATGTCTCTCACAGTGGACATGCACCTACAATGACAATTTCAGACCCCTCCATGATTTCTAAGTGGGAGAACTTGCAAAATAGCAGGGTGTTCAAATACTTATTTTCCTCACTGTATATATATTGAAAATATATATATATATTTACAGCATTTGGCTGACTGTCTTACTCAAAGTATTTTAACAATCAAAGTGTTCTGTTGTTTTCATTAAAATCATGTTTTTGTAAAAATGTAAAAAAGTATATAGTGGTGTTAATTAGTGCATAAGCACATCAATTTCAAAATGTCATGTTTAAGCAATTATAGTTTATGTAGTAACAGCCCAAATAGATTACAAGGCATGTGAAAACCAATTAACTATACTTGTGACAACAAATCCTAAAGAAAGTGCTAGTAAAATTCATTTTCAAATCAGATTTTCTCTTCATTAATTATTGCTAAATATAGAATTTTTTCTACAACAGTGTTTTCTGACAAATAAAAATAGATCAATACTGTGTTCACCAGCATAAGTAGTCAATAATTTCTTTTTTTTTTTAATGAATTGTCATTTAATAATTGGAAAAGTGAGGTTGATGCAAATGCAGTAAAATTTGCTGAAAAATAGTGCAAACAATTGTACCAAACACAAGCAAAAACCAACCAATTAAAAACATGAAAAACTTCTCTGAGCCCTGTATTTCTTGCAAAAGAATAAATCAGACAAATAGAATGAAACCCACATCAGCAGAACCTGAAATGCTTTTAATGCTTTGGGGAAAATAAGAAATCTATTGTGCAAAATTTGGTGGGTATTTTTAGATCAAAAATATTGCTAAATAACTCCATAGTAGTTTAACTGAAAAGTGTTTGTCTTATTGTCTTGAGATTGTAAATGTGAATCTGTGGCCAGGATCCCAATTGAACAAAACTGCCTGGGCTGTCTGGGTAGAAGGGAAGGCATACTTTCTCTCCATTTCTTGTTTGCTTTTTATAAGCACCTAGAAAGCATGCTCTGAAGTGTTTAATGCAAATCTGAATTTCTGATAGATTGATTTTTCTTTTTCCAAGAATTATTACTAGAATTTTTAACCCTAATTTTTTAAAATCATAATTTTCCTCTCAGAAAAGTATTAAAATTACATCTTCAGCTTTTGCCTACTCTTATTTCATAAAATTCAGAAGTTCCCTTAGTTTATGATGGTTTGCATATATATTTATTTATGTGATTTTATAGAATTTAAGCAACAGTGAAATTCTGAAAACAAAATACAAGTTAAACTTTTTTAACGGTATTGATAGAGTGGTATAGCACAAACTTGACTCACAAGACTGTTTGCAGTTTACTTAACAGTAGGGCAACAAAATGTCAGAGACATGATTACTACTTTACACCTCTTGGCGCATAGGTATTTGAAAGAAAGAGGACATGTACAAACAGGTGATAAATGAAAGAAAAAAATGGAAATTCTGTGGTGATGTGGGTAGCATTTTTAGCATAGTTTGCTCACATTAGATGAAAAAGTCTGCAAATCAAAGCAATGCTATTCTGACTGATATGCTTTATCCTACTGTGACAATTTATGAGTGAACCACAAATGAGGACACTGGAGGCAGTCTTGTGACAACCTTTTTTTTACTTCCTCATGTTTACTAAAACACACATATGCTCAACTACCTCTCTTGCACTAGTTTTGCCTTTATAGATTCACAAATTGGTGCTCGACCACACCCCTGCCTCCACACCTAAATTTCTATTCTGATAGGAGGGGTCTTATCCAGGATGAAAGTGATTCCATGTAAATATTATGATGATGCTTTTGGTTTTAAATGATGTTTGGCTCACAAGTAAAATCCCAGAGAATTGTGACAAGGTCCATTAAAGCTGATGAGGTGGCTTGTGATTGCTCCACACCTCATACTATGCTGGCGTTTCATTCTTAATTTCCATGCATATGTAGTTTATTGCATTTGACCACTCACGCTGATCTTTCAAATCTTATAGTGATTTTTGATTTTCCAGGGGGTCTAACTGTTGCAGAAACTTTTTTTTGTTTTTTGCCTTTTTAATTTTATATAACATATGCTGCAACACAATACCCTGAAACTGTTATACACAAAGATGCTTTTATATTGCATTAGCTGACCATGCCCACACAATTGATTGCTAAATCAGATATAATTTGTACTTTACTTCAGAAATAAAGCCCATTTTTTTCATTGTGTGGTTATTTAGTGATCAAATTAAGTACTCAGTGTGAGCTCTCTCCAATCCATACACCATTTAAGGCCCACTAAATCTTTCTTTTTTTTCTAAATTCTGTTATCAAAAGTTTTAATATGCATTTGGAAAAATCATCAATAAACAAAGATGATGTTGGTTTGGCTATGAGCAGAAGGGTAAAGTAAGAAGATGAAGATGTGTGTAAAAACAATCCTAGACAGCCCTCTAAAGAATCCAGGAATCCAGTACTATGAAGAAGTTAAAGACATATATGGACAGATATTCAGTGTTGCAAAATTGAGTCTTGTTCTTGCTCAATAATTATTTTAATTTAGTATTACATGAATGTAAGCTAGTCATATCCTGAAACACTTCATTAAATATCCTGTTATATGCTTACAGGCATTGAGTGCATCTTGGTTCTGCCAGACCCTCGCAGCTATTGGGATCCAGTGTTCGGCACGTGCGTGTTTCTGCTCTCCTTCCTGATCCCAGTGGCCATTATTAGTGTGTGTTATAGCCTGATGGTGAAGCGCCTGCGTAATGTGCGTATTTTGTCTGGTTCCAAGGAGAAGGATCGCAACCTGCGTCGCATCACACGTATGGTGCTGGTGGTGGTTGCAGCATTTGTTGTGTGTTGGACGCCCATCCAGATCATGGCGCTTGCACAGTCACTGGGTGTAAATCTGGGCAGTGTGCATACTGTGGTGCTCATGCACTTCTGCATTGCACTTGGTTATGTCAACAGCAGCCTAAACCCAGTACTCTATGCTTTTCTGGATGAGAACTTTAAGCGCTGCTTCCGTGAGTTCTGCCAACCACCGTCACCTTTCAGCCTGGATGCACAGCAGCAGTCGGGCCGCATGCACAGCGTGGCACGAGATGTTGCCTACAACTGCAAAACTACAGAGGCAAACAGTAATGCTGCATGACTAGGCGTGGAGCTGCCCCTGGTCAGCCCGGAACAGCCACCAAATCCAGGGACAGGACACTCTAATTCAGAGCTCACTCAGATCACCGTTCTCTAGCACTGTCTAGGGGTGGAGGAATGGGAGGAACAAGGACTGAGGGTGGGGTCAAAATCAGTGACACATCTACTCTTAGGGACAAAGGGGCTCACTTTTTGTCTTGTGCAGATTTGGTATTAATGTCATCTTTTAGCTGATTTTTTTTTTTTCTAAACATTCCTTTTATTTGGTGGTGACACTAAAGAGATATTTTAGAGTATTTACAGCATTTGGTATTCATTTCAATGGGACTACATTGCCTTAAATAGATTATAAACTCTGTTAAAGTTAAAGCTTGTGTGACCTGGATGGAGCATGAATCACATTATTTTTAACATATTACCTTCCAGTTAACCACATTCCATTTAAACATACAAAACAGAGACTTAACTGTTAAAGACAAATGATTATTTAAAATGCATTTTTTTTTCTGTTTGTCTTGTAACGAAAAGAGAAAAATATAAGTATTGCATTGTTTCATGGCAGTTTTATGCTCTAGCGCAATTTGTAAAGAAAGTAAAAAATATAGTGCATTCAGTGTTATATTTATCGGTGCATACAATGAAGTATTAGCATGAGTCTTAGTATTCTTGCAGTCATCTGTCAACCATACCTCTGATATTCTTGAATGTTTTAAGTGTACCCAGCATCTTGGTTCGCTACCTCGTGGTATGGTGAGTCAGAAACAAGGAGTGAGCTTTTCCATCAGTTTACATCACTGACCACTGAATGTCAAATGACTTTTTAAAGAAGCCAAAAAAAAATTACAAAATGGTAGAATGGTTTCTTTTCAGTATTATCAAAGACACTGTAAACTTAAATGCTTTATGTATGCTGTATTCAATGTTGTAATGATTTGTTCACTTGATGAAATGTATTGGTTTATTTATAGAATTATTTATTATTGTAGAGCATTGTTGGAAATACAGGTGCTGAAGCTGTCATGTAAGTTATCACTATGGAGTGTAAACTATTTCTATATTCTGAGGCTAATATTGGAAATTCTATATATTTTTTTGCTCTATGTGTGCATTAAATTACATTAAATGACACTGCAAAGATCTTTTTCTTTTTCCCAAATAAGCAGTAATCAATAAAACACAAGGAAGAAGAAATAGAGATGTGGGGTATTTACATTGAAAAAGACTTTGCATGGGCCTCACAAACAAAGCACAGAAAAACATAGCCCTGCTAAATATAAATAAGATTTTTAGACTTTAAGTGTTATTATACATGACAAATCTCTTTTTGGGCAGACACAACATTTTCACATTTTCTTTTTTCATTTTCTGTCAATTTTCCCTCTTCATTTCACTGTATGCTATTCATGACATTCTATTTTACTTAACTACCTAAATATAGCAGGTCCTTTTCCGAAATTAAATTGGGAATAAGGAATCTGGCTATGGAATTATCTAAGGATCTTTTGTGTGGCCCAATGAAATCCAAGATGTATGTAATAACTCGAGCTGCGTCGAAACGCTTTGGGAACACGCCGAGTATTTACGCTCCGAAATAATGTGTGTAATCAGTCAAAGATTTGATGCTGCCCGTCACCGGCGGGGTGACATCACGATTAGAAAGTATAAACAGCAAGCAACCAAAAGAGTGAAGCACACATTCCGGCTGTGCACTCCTCCTTGCCCCCACTATATTATAGGGGGGGTACGCACAGCTTGTGTGTCACTTGCTTAGGAGCGAAGCATGATAAATCGGTTCTCAAAGGGAGTTCGGGGCTCAACGATACCAAGGTTGAGTAGCTTACGGAGGTTGTTGCCAAGCTCATGAGCTGAAAGTGCTTTCTTCTAAGATGGTGTCCAGGTAATAGATTATGATAATAGATTTTTAGCCCGCCCCTTCACCCCTAGTTCCGCTGTGTATTCCCACATTATAGGGTGGAAAGAACACGGGTATGAGGCGATGCTGGGTCCACTACCCACGAAGCCCATACGCAATACATTGGCACTCGTTGGTAAAGCCTATGCTTCGCAGGTCAAGCCACTGTGTCCCTGCACACCATGGCGGTGTTGCAGGCATATCAAGCTGACCTGCTGCATGAGTTGGATGTGGGAGGTGCCCTGGGCGGTTATTTTAATAAGCTTCGCCATACAGCAGATCTGGTTCCCAGAGCCACTAAAGAGACCACTGCAGCATCGCGACTCGCTCTCCCCTATGAGGTTTTCTGTGCGGCGCTCGCCGTCCAAGACTCGTGAGGTGACAGATATGAGGACTGTCGTCTTCAACAGGCGAAACGGTCCTGACACGGGACCTTCTGGGGATTCAGCTGTGAAGCGGCATGCCGCACCGCTGTATCTGGTGTATCTTAGATCTACGTCATCTGAACTGCTCTTTAATGAGACTTAGGTTCAAGATGCTGACCCTCAAGCAGGTCATGCTTCAAATCACATCCGAGGACTGGTTTGTCACGGTAGATTTAAAGGATGCATACTTTCATGTATCCATGTATCCATCCTACCTTCTTACAGGAAGTTCCTTAGGTTCGCTTTCAGGGCAAAGCTTACCAATATCGGGTTCTTCCATTTGGCCTTGCCCTCTCGTGCCATACCCTCACAAAATGTGTGGATGCAGTTCTGTTTCCCCTCAGGTCTCAGGGCATCCGCATCCTCAACTACATCGACGATTGTTTGATCTTAGCTCAATCAGAGCATTTGGTGGTCCGGCATCGAGATGTCGTTCTTGCCCACATGAAGGTTATGTGGTTTTGGCTAAAAGCCGGGAAGAGTGTGTTTTCTCCATTACAGAGAACCACCTCGGTTCTCGGTGTCATATGGGATTCAACTACTTTGCATGCGCAGCTTTTCTCTGCCCGCATTGAGGCCATCCTTACGGCCATCAAGGAAGGTCACTGTCAAGCAGTTTCAGAAACTGCTAGGGCTTATGGCAGCTGCGTCCAGTGTTATTCCACTTGGCATGCTGTACATCCTCTGAGGAGGGATCTCCTTTCCCAGCTAGGGGGGTGCCATATTTCACCCCGCCAGGCTGTGGCCCCTGAGGGTCTCTCCACCGTGGTGGTAGAGAACATTCTCCACTCCAGAGTTCCCTCCACTTGGAGGTCCTATGCCGCCAGGTGCCGTCTGTTCTGCTCGTACCGTGAGCATCACCAGCTGGATCCAGTCCACTGTCCGGTTAGCTCAGTGCTGGATTTCCTCCAGTGACAGTTTGTCAAGAAGTTGACTCCGTCCACCCTGAACGTCTATGCGTCTGCCATTTTGGCTTATCATGCCCCCTTAGCCAGGCAATCTCTGGGCAGATACCCTATGGTAACGCATTTTCTTCATGGCACCCGGAGGCTAAGGCCCCCGGTATGACCTAGAGTGCCTGGGTGGGACCTGGCCATCTCCTTTGAGCCTTTAGCCGAGGCATCTTGGAGGCACCTTTCCATCAGATGGTTTTAGTTGGCCATCTGCTTTATCAACAGAGTAGGGGACTTGCAGGCCCTTTCTGTGGCCCCCTCCATCCTGGATTTTACCCTATGTATTGCTAGTGCCTTCCTGTACCCCCGTGCGAGTTACATCCTGAAGGTGCCCTCGGTCGTCCCACGACCCGTAAGATTACAGGCATTCTATCCTCCTGCGTTCCAGGCCCCACACCAGGAAAAAATGAACCGGCTCTGTCCGGTGCACACACTGGACACCTATGTCCACAAGACGAGTCATTGGAGGAAGACAGATGAGCTGCTCGCCGCCTACGGTCTGCCCAAGAGAGTCCTCGTTGCTAATAAGCAGACTCTGAGCAGGTGGATTGTTGATACCATCAAATCATCTTATAAGAACTCTGGTCTCCCTGCTCCTTTCGGGGTCACAGCTCACTTCACCCGGAAAGCGTTTCGACACAGCGTCTCGTTCCATCAGGGAAATAGGGTTACATACATAACCTAGAGACATTCATGCCTATGTGGTTGCCAGACATGTTTTGTGTACTGGTGTCTGAGATAAATTTTTTAAAATAGCATCTAGACAAGTGCATTTAAGCACAAGTGTTTGCTTTTAACCCAGAAACATTCCAGGAATAAGAAAATGTGGCCTCCCATCTGTTGATTGCACTACATTAGCAACAGTACAACTCTTTTTTTCTTGTAAATTAGTCCATTTTGTGAACACAGTCATCTGTAAACCTTATTCAAAATGATATTAGGCAACAATAGGATAGTTTTTTGTGGTGGTGTAGTTAATGTATAGTTAATAAAGCCACTCTTAACTTATCCTTTGATATTTCAGCTATTTTTATGTAAACGTTTGCCTATTATTATTGTTGGCAAAAACAATTGTAAGAGCCAAAACTCATTTATGGATACATTGGATATTCAGCTGGTTATTAAATCTACCACTAAAACATGATTAGTTATACATTGACCAGGCATAACTTAATGGCCACCAATCAGGCTTTTAATTATGATCACCTGTCTAATATTATGTTGGTCCCTATTTTGCTCCAAAACAGTTCTGACCCATTAAGCATTACAGCATTTACTTCTTTAGCAATTTGAGCTACAGTAGCTCATCTGTTGTTTTCGACCATGCAGGTCAGCCTTCATTCCCCACGTGCATCAGTAAGCCTTGACTCTGTTGCTGTTGTACCACTGTTTCCTTCTTGGGCCACTTTTTATAGATAGTGACCACTGCAGACCAGAAACACCTAGCTCTAATATTTACTTCTGCATTGCTGTTTGTGCCGTGTTCTTTGTTTTCATTCATGTCTTTGCCCTTGTCTTGTCGTTTGTCATTACCCTTAAGTGTCCCATTGTTCTCAGCTGTTTTTAATTTACCTTTGATTAGTTTGTGCTTAAATACACAAATACTGCTTGTCAGTGTTTACTTTATTAGTATTTCGCTAAGTTCCACTGTGATTACTGAACCGGTTTGTTTATAGTTTTATTGTTCATGTTTCCTGTTTTATTTTTTATATTATTTCTGTTTTTTTATTCTTTTTCATAGTTTTGCCCTCTTATTGATGATTGCTGAACACTCGGCCCACACCTGGAGTATGTTTATGTTTTTGTCAGCCCTTTTGTAATCTTTTTGCTGTTTTTATTTCTCTGCACTTCTATCCATTTTCCAATATTGTGTATTTAATGCCTTACATGACAGGTCACTTTGGAATATCATGGATTTAGCAGGTAAGCACAGAATGATAAAGCCTGAGCCTGAACTCATTTTTACTAGGTAAAGACAGCCAAGGCCCGTGCCCAGCTCTGCCCTGAGGCCAATCTCGTGGTCCCAGCTAAGCCAACTTCTGTGACTGATATGGTTGCCAACCCCACTGAAGTTGTCCTGGCGATCTCAGCAGCGGTGCTTAGTAGACCGACTAACATGTCTGTTAAGGAAGGTGTCTCCAAAGTCATGTTCCAGCCTGAGGTCAATGAGGTGGTCTCGCAGGTTATGCTCCAGCCCGGGGTGCCTTCTTAAGTCATACTCCAGCCCAAGGACAACGAAGCGGTCTCCCATGCTCCAGCCAGAGACACCTTCCTAAGTTATGCTCCAGCCTGAGCCTGACATGGCAGGCTCCCAACTCAATGAACTCACAAGATTAATCTGAGTTTGAAGTAGACAGCATATGTTCCTTCGAAGATTTGCTCATGCCCGAGGCTGACAAGGCAGTCCCCTAAGTCATATTCCAGCTCGAAACTGACAAGGCAGCCTCCCAAGTCTAAACTTGAGGAAGACAGTGTGTCCTCCCTCCAAGACCTGCTCATGCATGAGGCACCCTCACAAGATGGGATTTTGTGGATTTATGCCAGGGATACCTTTCCTTGGTTTGTTTGTGGCAGCGCAAAGTGCATGCTGGCTTATAATGCTCACTTTCGCTCCGAGGTTCCACTGTATCTAATACCAAGTTTGTGCCATGGTTATAAAATGTAATTAATACATTGAAAAAAAAAATATTGTAAAAAAAAAAAAAAAAAGAAAAATCAGTCATTATGAATCTGATGAACCAGGGAATCTCTATAAATGCTGTATGGCTTATAAATATTTAACATGGCTCCTTTCAGTGAAACAATTTTAGATTTGTTTGCACAAATCATTAATTTATTTATGAGGTCTTTTTTACACTTAGATGGGTAACAATCATTATTTTAAAAAGACATGATTCTTTCTTACATAAGTAAATCATTTACAATTCATTTGCTTACCAAGTGCTTTGGTTTTATGCCGTGAAAACTCTGCATGTCTCAAAAGCATTATTAAGTTTTGTTTTAATTTGTGTTACACGTGAAACCACAAATTGTGGAACACACCTTCATAATTTTAGATCACACAGATTTGATAAGATCTTCTTGCAAATTGCAAGACAAGAAGTGGCTAAGGAAAGAGGTTACCATAGCAACAAAAATGAAAACATAAAATATTGATAGGTGAATGCAGCAGGCCCAGATGCTTCCTTGAATTCAGCATATATCTTTTTAATACTGTTGTAGCTGAATTTACATATTTGTTTGGAGACTTTGTGTTAAAAATTCTTAGATTCACACTGACACAATAAGAGTTCTGATCTTTGAGCTCTCTTTTCAATCACAGATTGTGAGCTTTATTTAATGTTCATACCAAACATCAAAATGGGGAAAATTTTAAACTTAGCGACTTTGAAATGTTGTTGTTGTTGTTGGTTGTTTTTTTTTTTGCAGCTGTAGCACATCCTCCTAACTATCTGGTAAGATAGACACTCTTCTGCTTACCAGAGATGCAAAGAGTGGTTACTGTAGATTTCTTGCTTATTCAAACCTTAGCAACACCCTAGGAATCACCAGGAACACTATAGCAACCACCATGTAACAGCTTAAAGTTACATACCTAGAAGTTCTGTGGAAACAGTAAATCAAAAGCATACCTATCGCCTGTCAAAATAACTCAAATAGCTCTTAAAAAAAAAAAAAAAACTAATATGATAATAATATATAAAATATAATTATAATATATGAAAACCTGTGGAATTCCACTCAATTTGATTTTTGGGAACATTACTTTTAAATTGTTCCACAATATTTAGACACAGTTTTTTTGACATTTAGTAA